>NW_027203069.1:0-72500 GCF_024711535.1 Dipodomys merriami | reverse complement strand
ATCTCCCATTCACCACTAATCACCTGAATTGGAAGCTGCATGCTTGTTGCTCATGCCTGTCATCCTAGCTACTCAGGAGGATTAGATCTGAGGATCATGGTTCAAAGCTAGCCTGGGCAGGAAAGTCCTTGAGACACTTAGCTCCAATGGACCACCAGAAAACCTGAAGTGGCGCTGTTGCTCAAGTGGTAGAGCACAAGACGAGCTGAAGAGCTCAGGGACAACACCCATGCCCAGACTTCAACTCTTACAACCGACATCAACAACAACAATAAAAAAGACAGAAATAAACTAACAAAACTGAAGTAGAGGGCTGGGAATGTGCCTTAGGGGTAGAGTGCTTTGCATATATGAAACCCTGGCCTTGATTTCTTAGGACCACATCACTAGAAAATGTCTGACGTGGCTCTGTGGCTCAACTGGGACAGGGATATCCTTCTACAAGAGAAACTAGGTACAGTGCTCAGGTCCTGAGTCCAACCTCCAGGACTCATGTATGTGTGAGCATGAATACACACACACCAGCACACACGCACACACACACACACATTCACAGACCAGAAGTGATGTTGTTACACAAAATGGTAAAGCACTGGGCTTCTGCACTGAGCTCATGGTCAGCACCCAGGCCCTGTGTTCAACCCCAAAACCTAGCCACCCAGGGCTTAACTAGGAGAGGTCAAACGTTTCAAAACTTGTTGATCTTCACCAGCCCTAGATGACAGGAAGCTTTGTGATATCAGACATGAGCTTGGATTTCCAAAGCTTCCAGAAAACTAGGAGAGGCATCATAGGCCCATCCTTGCCAGCAATGAAACATTTCATTATGTTCAGTGCCCTAGTTCTCTGCCTGAAGGACTCCTGAATTATACTGAGCACTGTATCTGAACACCAGAATACAGTCTCACAAAGGCAGGATAAGTGCACAGAACTTGGCCTGCCATGGAAGGTGGCACAAATGAAGGCTTCCTGTTAAAACAGAGCACTGGGGAGAGAGATAGCTTGTTGTACAAAGAGGACTTTTTCCCTGACCTTCAGAGCCCACCTACACTCATCCTCACTAACTGGCCCAGGTGGAGTTGTTTGTTACCTACCTTTACAGGAGTGAGGCCTTTTGTCTGCTTGTCCACACAATGAGAGAGACTTTTTCCAGCATGCCTGAGATGCAGAGAAACCCTCAGGCTACACTGGGAACAGTGAGGTGAGCCCCAGAACATGCACTGTCTTGAAGGAAGTCTCTGTGTTATGAACTCATTATATTGAATACAAATTTCCTAGGTTGGTGCCATTCATCATAGTTACTCGGGAGCTTCACCTACAGGAATATATCCATACATAGAAAAAGACATGGAAGTACAGGCTCTTTTTGAGGGGGCAGGTCCTGATGTTGAACTATGAGCTTAGGCATTGTCCCTGAGCTCCTTTTGCTCAAGGGTAGTGCATTAAGCTTGACAGCCTCACTTCTGGGTTTTTCTGTGATCTCTTAGAAATACGTGTGCCATGGACTTTCCTACATTGGCTGGATTCAAACTAAGATTCTCTACATCTTAGCTTCCAGAGGAGCTTGGATTACAGTCAGCAGCCACTGGTACCTTCTTTCTTTTCTTCTTCATTTTTTGCTCTTGACAATCTGACTTCTTAACAGGGTCATTCCAATGGTTCGAATTTATAAGTAAAGTACCCAATGTTTATTTTCTCTCCTCATCTTACCATCTGGTCACAGATTTGAGTCCAAAATTGAGAAATGAGTGTCACAGGATTTGGGAGCAAATAACCACAGGACATGCCAGTTCTGTCACTTAGCATTGAACTGCTGTGAATTTACTGTCTCAGGATGAGAGGATGGAAAGCTGGAGCAATCCTCATACTGTCTGCATTGCTCCTTTTCCCTATAAAATGATCTAATAATTATGAGTGTTTTGAGTCTTCAACCTTAATATCTAGAACACGCTAGTAGAATTTTCATGTTTCCTTTTTTCCCTATTACCTCTCGAGATTTATACTTAGGGTTTGTGTGGAGTGGCTCCTTGGTGAATCCCTGAGGAAGCCACTTGAAGCCTCCTCAGGAGATCGTCATTTAAGATGGCTGAGCAGGAAAGTCTGTGAGACTCTTATCTTCAATAAACCACCAGAGAACCAGAATCTTTTGGTGGTTCATTGGAGTTAAGAGTCTAACAGGCTTTCCTTCCCTAGGCTGGCGTCAAACTGTGGTCTTCAGATCTCAGCCCCCTGAGAAGATAGGGTTCCAGGTGAGAGCCACCGGAATCTGGTGTATTGCTTTTCCCAGACCTGGGGCTTGAACTTAGGGCTGGGTACTGTCTCTGAGCTCTTTTTTCTCAAGCCTAGTACTGTACCACTTGAGCCATTCCACAGCTTCTGGCTTTTTCTGAGTATGTGGCAATGAGCATTCAAACTCTGGTTTCATGCATGCTGAGCAAGCTCTCTACCACTAAGCCACATTCCCAGCCCCAACCTTACAATTTTATTCCTCCACTTGCCTATCCTCAAAAAAAGTATAAATCATCTAACGAAATCTCTATAAGAAGTTGTCCAAAGATAAATATGATAAAGCTCATACTGGGGATAGACTCCAAATATGTGATGGCTATGACAAATGCCTCCATTTAATTATGTATCATGTTTCAACACTTAATAAGTATTAATATAAAAGAGTCAGTGTCCTAAATTATTTTGTATAATTTATATTAGATGTACAAAACATAATAAATAGTATGTGTATAATAGTACTAAATACAATAAAAAATAAAATGAATAAAATAAAAATAAAATTAATACAAAATCAATCATAATAATCATAATATGAAATAAACATATATATGTACCTATATATCATATATTACACATATATACAAATATTTTCTTCCATTGCAGGGCCTTAACTCAGGCCCTGGGAACTCTAGCTTGAATTTCTTTTCCTCAAAGACAATGAGTTTCCCCTTCACAAATGGTGTAAAATAGTTACCAGGATGGTGAACACAAATCCCATCAATGGCAGAAATACTGGTCCCAGTTCTGAGACAGTGATTTAATATTTGTAATGGAAGCAGTTATGTTTATTCAGTTCCATACTGAACATTATAAAATATCAGTGTAGAATTTTGTACAGCTATTCAGACCTCCTTCCCTTACCCGCAAAGTGCTTCTTGAGCACTACATTATTTTTGTAAGTTTTTTATTCTAAAAATGTTGTACAGAGGGTTCACAGTTGCATTAGCAAAGTAATGAGTACATTTCCTATGGAGCATTGTTGCTTCCTCCTTTGTTTTCCCCCTACCACCCCTTACTTCCTACCTCCACAACTACATTTCCCTACCGAGCAGTGACTTAATTATTTATTTTTGGTTTGGCATGGGGTTTGAACTCAAGTAGTGGCAACTGTGTACCTTCCCTCACATTGCTACGGATTTACCAAGACCCTGAGTTTAAATCCCAGGCTAGGAAAGAAAACTGGCAGAAATTCCAAATCTGGGAATCTTCTTTTTAAAAATTTAGTTTATTAATTAAAGCAACCACGGGGCTTGAACTCAGGTCATGGCAACTCTGCCTCAGCTTTGATCCCCCAAGGCTTGGGTGCAGTCTCGGGACCCATAGCCAATCCTGTGCCTAGGGCCAGAGGGCTTGCAGGAAGGAAAAAAAGTGGGACAGCACAAAAAGTGGGGAGGTGTAGAGGGCTTGGGATTTTACATTTTTTTCTTTGCACTGTGACCATCGTGGGTCTGAATGACACAGTTGAAAAGTGAACCTGACCTGCCAGTGCTGATGGCTGGCAGGCAATCAGGGAAGCCATAAGCCAACAAGTCAACATAGGCCCTGGGTTCGAATCCTGGTCCTGACACCAACCAATGGCAAGAGATCACAAGAGACTCGTTCCTATGCATAAGAATACCGATTGAAAGAGTAGTTCACGCATTTGTCTAGTCTAAAATTGGAAGCAATAATCCTAGGATGCTGAGTCTATTAAGCATGAAAAGAATATTATTTCAATAATCAATATAATAAATACCTAATATTTGGTAGGAACGTAGTAAATGTCATTTAATCATAGATAGATGGCTCTGGATTTCCTTAACAATATATATTTATTTGTATACCACCCTCTGCCTATCCATGTATCGCTGTTTTGGCCAAACCTGGGGCTCAATCTCAGCACCTGGGAACCACCTGACAGCTGGACTGGGAAGGTGGCTCAGTGGTAGAGCACTTGCCTTGCATGCATGAGGTCTGGATTCGATTCCTCAGCACCACATAAGCAAAAAGAAAAAAAGCCAGAAGTGGCACTGTGGCTCACATGGTAGAGCGCTAGCCTTGAGCTGAAGAGCTGAGTGACAGCGCCGAGGCCCAGAGTTCAGGCCCCATGACCAGACCCCTCCTCAAAAAAAAAAAAAAAAGAGTGTCATTCTGTCGTCAGAAGCCAGTCATTGCACATGTTTTCCTCTCCTCTCCTGTGAAAGTCACAGGTCTCAACTAGGATGGGAATGCATAGGCAAATCTATAACCTTGGGAACAGGTTGTCTTCCATGTAAGCACAGTTATAGCTGTCACCATACTCAGTAAAATACACAATACGCCCATGAATTAGAGACAAAATAAGGAGAAGAAGTGCACTGAATGCAAGATGCTGTCCACACATGTATGTAAACATAGACCTTATGTTTAAATTATGAATTTATGAATATCTGGCCCACATTGGGTCTCAATCTCAATGTCAGGTCCTGGGAACGGCCTATCTCCTTCCTTACTCATAGGCTGGTGTCCTTACCTAGACCCTTTCCCCAATTGGGACTGAAAGGCTCTGAGTTCAAATCAAAACACTGCCAAAAGATGAATCCTGATGTGAGAAGCCCATCGATTCACCTGTCCTGTGAAAGTCCTGGGTCTCAGCTATGATGGAGAATGCATAGGAAACCCTATAGCCATGGCAATATGTTGTCATCCATGTAAGCACTGTTATATCTGTCACCATGCTCAGTAAAATACAGAATACTTCCATGGATAATACAGAAAATAAGTAGAAGAAGTACACCAAATGCAAGATGCTGTAAATATAGATCTTATGTTTAAATAATGAATTTATGACTACCATGGCCCACCCTGGGGATCAATGTCATATCCTGGGAATGGCCTAACTCCTTAGTTGCTCACAGGCTGGTGTGTTCACCTTGAACTTTTCACCAATTGGTCCTGCTAAGCCCTGAGTTCAGATAATGTTGTAAGAAGCCTAGTGTGAATTTTTTTCTCTGAGAGTCCAGGGTGTCAGGCATGCTGGAGAACATGTCTACAAATCTAGATGCCATGTGATAGCATGTCATCAATGTAATAAACGGAATGGGTGTCATCATAGTAAAATCAACAGTAAAATGAAGAAAACAAAAAATACAAGGAACAACCACACCAAATGTGTATGGGCTGAACATCCATAGGTACACACCCTGTCTTTACAATGTATATAAATAGTATCTTTTCCAGGGCTGAGGCTTGAATTTAGGCTTAGAGTACAAGCCTGACTTTCTTATCTTCAAGTACGGTGAGCTTCCCCTTTCTTCCACAGAGCTGCACATTTACCCAGACCCTGAGTTCAAATCCAAAGCCTGGCAGAAAAAACGGGGTGAATTGAAAGCCAGGGAGCTAATTTCTTTTAATATTTTTTTTGGCTCAACAAGGGGTTTGAACTCAGGTCGTGGCAACTCTGCCTCAGCTTCGATCACCCAATGGTAGGGTGCAGCCACTGGACCCACAGCTGATTCTGGGATCCTAGATCCCCAGACCTTGTGTGGGAAAAAAATGCATAGAAAAAATGGAGCGAGATGGCTTTTTTTCCTTTTCTTCTTTTGCACGATGACCCTCCTGAGTCTGAATGACACTGTTGCAAAGGTACTTCACCTTGCATTGGTAAAGGCTGGCAGACTATTTGTGAAGTCATAGACCCACGTGGCAATGTAGGCCCTGATTTTGAATCCCCCTCCTGACACCAACCAATGGCAGGAGCTTCGAAGAGATTCGTTCCCATCCATAAGAATAACAGTGGAATGATATCAATGTTATGGTTGAATGAGTTGATTGTGAATGATGCTCCTACAAAATTAGACAGCATGATTTCAGGAAACTGATTTTATTTAATGTTTATTAAGTATTAAAAGAATACTATTGCTTACAGGAATGCAATAATTTCAGCACCCTGATTGATTTACTTAATAGTTTGTTAAGGATGAAAACAATAACATTAATTACATGGAGGCATAATAAATACCCAAGAATTGGTAGGAATGTAGTCTATATAACTGAATATTGGATAGACATCTCTGGCACTATATATATATATATATATATATATATATATATATATATATATATATATATATATATATATATATATATATATATATTATTTATTAGCGTACTACCATCTGTGTGTCAATCTATTCTTATTTTGTCAACAACTGAGGCTCGATCTCAGGTCTTGGGAACTGCCTGTCAGCTCAGTTTTCACCAGAATGGCATGCTGACACTCAACCATTCATGAATTGGGCCTCAGAGGCTGTGAGTTCAGATGCCAGCACTTCTAAAAAATGAATCATGGAGTAAGAAGCTAATGGTGACACATTTTCCTTTTATGTGAAACTCCTGGGTGTCAGGTATGAAGTGGAATACATATGCAGACCTATATCCTATGTAATCAATGTTCTATATGTCATAATAGCCAATAAAATGAATAGTCAATACATGAATAAAAAAATAAAATATATAATTACACTGAACGCACCATGAAGTCAATATATGTGTGTAAACATAAATCACATATTTAAAATGTACACAAATAGGATGCTTTCTAGTGGTGGGGATTGATTTCAGGCCTAAGGAACAGACTTGAATTTCTTGACTTCAAGGAGGCAAGCTTCCCCTTCCCACACAGTCCAACAGTGTTACCCAGACCATGAGTTCACATCCCATTCCTGGCAGAAAAAAATGCCACCTTTATACTATGTGATGTCCAATTTTTAGGTATTTCATTATGCCTCCATTTAATGAATGTAATTTTTAAATGCTTCATAAAGTATTCATTAAAATCGATCAGTGTACAATAATGTAATTGTGTAAAATTTTATCCTAGAATCATTCAAAAACTGCCCATTCAACCATGACATACATCACATTCCATTGGTAATCATATGGATAGGAATGAGTTTCTTAGGATCTCTTGCCATTTGGACGTGACAGGACCAGGATTCAAACTGTGGGCTCCAGCTCCTACCAATTAAACCCGAGTATAGGGAACTCACCAATCTGTCCAAGAATATCAGCAAGTCCAATGATTAGGCAGGCACCAGTGGCTCTCACCAGTCCTCCTTCACACTTACAAGGCTGAGACGGGAGGATCATGGTCAAAGTCACCCTAGGCATGAAAGTTTTTGAGACCCCTGTCCAATTGTGCCAACAAAACCAGAAATAGAGCTGTGTGGCTCCAGTGGTAGAGGGGTAGCATTGAGCAAAAGCAGCTCACAGACTGTGCCTAGATCCTGAGTTGAAGGTCCAAGAGTGGCAACAGACATACAGAACAATCTGTGCAGCCATCCCACTAAAGCAGGTCTCCCTCTTGTCTCCAACTGGATTGGACAAGGCACTGCTGTCATCTTGCCTCCACCCATTCTTCCTGGATCACAGGATCCAGATCCCCATTCTTTCATGGTTCTTTCTGTCCAATGGGATACAAGAATGGTGGCCACACTCACATTACATTCTGCCCTGTAGCACTGGGATTCCCTCTGTTGGTTGACACCACTACCAGCAGTTGAGGAAGGTAGAGGTGACTGAGTGGTGAGCAAGAGACTTGAGGCCTAGGAGAAGAGACCTTGCTCAGCCCCACCACATGCCCGCCCATGCCCCACCCCTCTACTACCCTTCCCAGCGGTGCAGCATTTCAAACCTTGTGCTGACTGCTTGGACCTGTGTTGCCTCTTGTAGTCCTCAGACAATTGTGCAATAGTGTACCACCGGCTGGCTTGCGGCTCTGATCTGGTCCTGGCCACCCTGTACGCTGCTCCGGGCCTGAGTGTCCACCATGCCTCTGACATTGCTGCTCGCCAGAGCAGCTGCCAACAACTTCTTCCTGCAACACATGTGAGTGTCTGCCATGCAGGCCCTCCCCGCGACCCCATATTCCCCTTTTCCCCCTTCCTGACCCAGACCCACAACTCCCTGCTGCCCCACATACTGGCCAAATGCATCCCAAGGTGGAGATGGGTGTTGACCCAAGGATCCCACCCCATCCGTAGTGGCCAGTGTCCCAGGAAAAGGGGAGATGCAGGATTGGGTGAGGAGTGGGCGCCACTGAGCCCCTGACTTGGAGCAGTGGGAGCCACAGAGCTGCACATCTACACTCTTCCTCTCCCTGTTGAGAACTTGGTGGCTTTAGTCAGAGGGGAACAACACCTCCACACCTGCCTTCTGGTGTCTTTTCGTGGGGGTGGGGGTGTTGGATGCAGATGATAGAACCCCCTTGCTGTGTGAGCCCTCGTCTTCTGTGATTGGTCACCCTTTTCAACTGAAGAGGGTCCCAGAAAAGCCCAGTAGGGAGGTAAGGGTGCTGGGGGTCAGAACAGAAGGTCAATATCTGGGAGGAACACCCCCCGCACACACACATACATACACCCGGACTACCTCCCCCCCCCCCCCCCAGCTGTCAACAGTTCTCAGGCTGATCACATTTTCCAGCTCTGCCAGCTTCTGCTGGTGCTCCCGGTCCATCTGGTCTCCAACAAATTCAGGAGAGGCACTGCTCTGAATCTATGTGTGTGTGTGTGTGTGTGTGTGTGTGTGTGTGTGTGTGTGTGTGTGTGTGTGTGTGTGTGTGTGTGTGTGTGTGTGTGTTTGTGTGTGTGAGAAAGAGAGAGAGAGAGAGACAGACAGACAGACAGAGAGACAGAGAGAGACTGAGAGAGACAATGAAAGATACAGAGAGACAGAGAGACAGAGACAGGGAGAAACACAGAGAGACAGAGAAAGACATAGAGAGAGAGAGACAGAGAGATCATCTTTCTCCTTGTACAGCCTGACTGTACTCAGGTGAGTAATAAGTTGGCAAATTACAGGTGCTGCATGGATGAGTGTTGTCACTGGTCTGGACGTGTGTGTGTGTGTGTGTGTGTGTGTGTGTGTGTGTGTGTGTGTGTGTGTGTGTGTGTGTGTGTGTGCGTGTGTGCACGTGCATGTGTAGAAGTGGGTTGTAACAAGGAGGCTGGATGTTTTGGTAACTTCTATCTGCTATCTTTGAGGGGGGGTGCATGGGCTTCACAGCTGAAGTCTGGGGGCCTGGAAGGGTGAGACGCTTGAAGGGGACTCAGCACATTTAAAGTACCACAACAAGGGATCTCTTTTACCTGGAGCTGTGTACTCTCGAGTCTGGTAGTTGGCAGTGGGGTGCTTGGGAAGACCTGGGAGTGGCCAGCAATGGGTGGCTTCCCAGGGGTACAGAGAGCATGGCCAACACTTAGAAATGATATGAGCCTTGCTAGTATGGAGCACACCAACATAGGTCAGACTCCGGGTCTTGTCATCATGATGTCTGATGGGCAAGGCCAACCCTATTTTGAATCTTGAGCTGTGATATTCAGATCACAGCCTCTTGAGTAGCTAGGATTATAGGCATGAGCTTTGGGCAGTGGGCCTCTGATTCTTAGGTATGTTAGGGATTGACCTCAAGGCCTTTGGCTTGCCAGTCAGGTCTTCTACCATGCAAGACAATCTTTTCTGTCTTGGGTATTTCTGAGATGGAGACTTAATATATGCTAAGGCTGGGCTGGATCGCGGTCCTCCTATTTGTGACATGTGTGCGCCATCAGGCCCTGTCCTCTGTAGTTGGGATGGTAGACATGTGGTGCTACACTCAGTCATTGCTTTAGATGGATTGTCGCAAATTCAGTCCATGGGTAGCCAATTCTTAACTACAGGTTAAGCTCTGGGTTGGGCCCCCACCATTGGACTTCAATCTCCTCATGGGACAGTTGTGAGGAAACAAGGGATTAATACAGAGAGATCTCTGGAGCACGGCCAGGCACAGAGGGAGCAGCCCTCAGATATGGTTCTCAGCAGTTCTGTGAGCGTATGCCAGAAAGATACCAGGAAAGAGCTCAAAAGGTGTGTGTTAATGGTGAGACAGGCATTGGGATTATTTACAAAACATGTGTCTCTTTCATTATGACCCTATCCCTATGAGGAAGTGGATCCTTCACTTTGTTCAGTTTTGCAGATGTGGAAACAGGCACGGAGAAGCTGGGTGACCTACATGACTCCCATATGAGAGGAAGCTCAGCCTGACTTGCCGAGTCAGGCTCCCTAGGACAATGGGTGCTATTCAGTAATTTCTTGTGGTAGGAAGTCCACTTCTTTTCAGTCGTGGGGCTTGAAATCAGGGCCTGGGCGCTGTCCCCGAGCTCCTCAGCTCAAGGCTAGCACTCTACCACTTGAGTCACAAGGCCACTTCCGATTTTCTTGTGGTTCTTTGGAGATAAGAGTATCACAGTCGTTCCTGCCCGGGTTGGCTATGAACCATGATCCTCATATCTCAGCCTCCTGTGTTCTTAGGGTTATAGGCCTGAACCACTGGCACCTGCCTTAAGTGTATTTCTGAACTTCTTTCTCTTTCTCTCTCTCAGGAACTGATTGAATGGTTGCTGGAGGAGGTGGCCCAGTGTCCCCAAGTGGCTGGAACCAAGGTGGTCCTCTCATTCTGGAGGTGGGCTGTGGGTCAGGAGCTGTCTCGCTCAGTCTGTTGTATGAGCCTCATGAGGTAAGCCACTCTATGCCTTGCTAGACCATGATGGTTATTCATTGTCCATCTAGCCTTACTTGACACAGTATTGTGTTCCATGTCCTTTTCTAGCAAAAATTTCTGGCCAAGTTATGATATATAGTTACAAAATGAAAATGTAATGCCATCTTAAGAAAGTCATTTAGGGCTGTGGGATTGGGCTTCATGGTATGGTGATTGCTTAGCATGCCTGAAACCCTGGGTTCAATTCCTCAGTACCACATAAACAGAAAAAGAAACACTGGAAATGGTGCTGTGCATCAAGTGGTAGAGGGTTAGCCTTGAGAAAAAAAAATCTGAGGAATAATTCCCTATCCCTAAGTTTAAGCCCCAGGACTGGCAAAACAACAACAACAACAAAAATTTACCTAGTAAATGCAAAATAAAGAACCTATACTTGGAACATATAATTACTCCTTCCATACTGATACCTGACAATAGTCCCTAATTCATGTACTTTACCTATATTAGGATACTGTGTGGAAAAAAAGTTTTCTTCATAAGGTCATGGCAATTAATGCCAAGAATGTGCTTAGATGTCAGGTGAAGATTAACTCTGGAAATTCAAAGATTCCAGGCTTTTGAGTGATCCCTGCTAATCACAATGGGAAGGGTAATCTAAGTGAGATTTGGAAACCTTTTTGGACAGTCATGGCACCAAAAAGGCAGAGGCTAATTAATAGTTGTGACAGAAGAGAAGGAACAACTCCAGATGGAAGGAATAAATGATAGTAACTATGGTATAGCAGAAACCATTCTAGGGAATCATTGTTGGTTATTGAAGAACTAGTTATCAACTACGCTTATTCCTCATTGCCTTTAGCATTCTAAATCTCTTAGGCTAGTTCTTAATCTCTGTGTGATAAATGTATCTCCTTCTATGCTGTTCTTTCATACCTTATATCCTTTGCTGTCTAAAAACCTCTTTCGTATTTCTATATGAACATTTCCTGATACTGAATACACCTACACAGATGGAAGAGGATGCTAATGTAAGGGTTCCATAGCTCATGAGTCATTAATGTAACAGCATGGAAAAGTAGGACATATTTATTGCTACCTCAATTAATCTGAAAAGCGGCAATGTCACATAATTTGGTTCAGATTTCTATTGTTTGAATTTTGTATTTTGTCTAGTGTCATTAACTGCACTAAACACAAATATGAGCCAGGTGCTGGTGGCTCATGCTTGTAATCCTAGCTATTCAGGAGGTTGAGACCAGAGGATTGTGGTTAAAACCAGCCTAGTCAGGAGCGTCCATGAAATCCTTACTTCATTAAACCACCAGAAACCCAGAAGTGATGCTGTAGCTAAAGTGGTAGAGTGCTCAACTTGAGTTGAAGATCTGAGGGACAGTGCCCAGGATCAGAGTTCAAGCCCCACAACTAACAAAAGTGCAAATATGACTTTAACTTTCCCCAAAAGGAATGATGAAGTAAATAGTAATCTTCCCAAGCAGAGATAGTAATTCCAAAATGATTCAGTGCACCTACTTTTGCTGAGTTACTTAAGTTATGTCTTCTTTGCTGAACATATTCTCTTCTTTTAAAAATTGTCAAATATTAACTTAATAATAATCTTCATCTAATATTTCTTAGTTCGAAAGAGAAGTCCATACAGTTGATGTCACTTAGCTTTCTTACTATCTTAGTTCAAAGTCAACTCAGGAGGCAGAGTCTGTCAAACTCTTAACTGTAATTAAACAACGAAAAAGCTAGAAGTGGAGTTCTGGCTCAAGCAGTAGAATACTACCTTTGGAGGCAGGTGGGCAGGAAAAATAACGGTAGAGAGATAGGGTGCACCCTCTGAGTTCAAACCCTAGAACCAGCACAAACTAAACAAACAAGCAAACAAAACAAACCCCAAGTATTTCTTTGGGACCCTCTTTGAAGGAGAACTGGTCTGTGGAAAGGCTCCTTTTGCTGCTCATACTCACTGGATCCTGCTTTTTTGAAATCCTTCTTGCTATTGAAAACTCAGGACCAGACTAAAAGAATTGATAACTGACTCCTGCAACAAGAGAATCACCTCAGGAGTGAAACATCCATCCATAAGACACTTTAAACCTCCATATCTTTGTTTCTTTGCAGTATAACACTTTTTTTTTGGGGGGGGGGTCCGGTCATAGGGCCTGAACTCTGGGCCTGGGCGCTGTCCAGTTATAAACAGTGTTGGATTACATACAATAAGAATGACAAGAGGAGAGTTTCAATATCAATAAATAAAATCACATAAACAGGTACAGACAGTAAAAAATACTAACGTTATTCCTGCAGTTTCTCTAATGTGTACTCACTTTTCTTGGTGGTATTTTTTTCTAATAAATAAAATCCTTTATTTCCACATTTTGATGGACTAAGCTATAGTTTTCAACTAAGTGTGATTAGTTCAAATAACATTCTCATATAGATAGTATTCAAACCAATGTTTCCAATGATATATTAAGAGTATGTTCTTCAGTACAGCTGTAAACACATGACCCAATTTACATAATACTACTTACATATCTCTAGTTACCATAAAAGGACACAGGCCATAGAAACAGTAGTTAAAATTTATTTTTATTTCTGCATGACACTATTTGTGAATTTATACCAACAAATTGAATTTGACTCTTTATTTATAAGCTAAGGTGGAAAACGTAAGGACTCTTCACTTATCTTTTTTCTTGCTCCAGAAGTCAACAAATATATTCTTCAATATTTCTGGTAAATTACCTCCATTCACAGATGAGAAATGTAAGGCCAACAGTCAATATAGTGAGTAAATAATGATACTCGAATTTGTATATGAGCTCTTAACTCTGTGCGCTTACAAGGAGAGTAACTCGGTGATGGAGAGGACCAATATGAAAAGACTATGTGGAAAAATCATACTTTGTAAACGGTTGTTTTAGGACTAGAGGATCAGTGATGAGTATTTGAAACAGGCTGGTGTCAGGCGCATAAAAGGGAGTACATAGAAATTGTATTAGTGACAGAAACAGAAAATCTTGATCATTCATCTTATCTAATGGCAGGGAGTAGAAGGGTAAGAAGAAATCTAAAGTGCATCCACATCTCTGGCTAGCATTTGTGTTAGTTATATTCTTGGTGATAAGGACTACAAGTGGAAATGATGGATTTAGAGGAAAAAACTCTCAGAAAATTCTAAAGTTTATGTTACACAGATGCAAAGATAGGTCTGTTTAGATATCATCAAAATATCAATGACCATAAATATGAAAAAATGATAAAAATCAGGGGTATTATTAAAGGGAAGAGGAAAAGGAAAATTCTGACAAATGTGCGAGCAATGTGAGCAACAGTGTGGACAAGATTAGAAGAAAGATAAATAAGGAAACAAAAAAGTAATAAACACAGATTTACAGATGTAAAGGAAGGAAAGAATTTGCAGGAAGGTATTGAAGGAAATATGCTATTTGGATTTGAAAAGTAAACGACATAGACAAGTTCAAAAAAACCAGTGTTTTGGTGAAAGTCATATTGATAAAATTTTGAGATATGAATGTAAAGTCATGAAATTCTGGATCCATGAATTCAACAGATCCTGTTGATTTTAAATGTAGGAAACAAAGGCTTTTATTCTGACCTTAGAAGAATTATACAGATGTACTCTCATTAACTACTTAGAGGTATTCTGTGAATATTTTTTGAAGACTTTTTTAGCCAGGAGTTTATAGATTGAACTACACCACAAACCAGCCTAATTTGTGCTACAGTTCCAAGGAGTGACCCATGTATCCACACTAGTTTGGGATTTTATTGAAATGTCTTTAGATAGGTTTGGATATCTTATCAGCCTAATCATTATAAATGTAGGACAATAGCACCAAGTGTTAGGTTGAACATACAGCTTTACTGATGTGACTGAAGACTCCTCGAATTGATTCTTCTTTAGAATAAAAAATGCCTCAATAGCCATTGACAAATCATAACTGCCATATACTCTATTTAAATCTAATTTTTGTTAGGAATATCTCCATGCTGTAATAACTCTGTCAATCAACCTGCCACAAATTCTTATATGTAGGAAGTGCTCTTATAACCTTCAAGTTTTATCAAATGGAAGTGTTCAGACATTACCCTCACCACTAGGATTAAATGCCTAAAAAGATTAGACATTTTGTGTTAATGCCATTCTTTTATTTTTTCATACACATTGGCAAGTGAAGAAGGATTCTGATGTAACAATAATACAATTTTGACTTGTACCAACACAACATCTAGGATCTAGTGTTAATTCAGATACTTACTAATTAGCTCCATAATTTGTGGATATTTATATTTCTCCTGGTAAAACTAATGAGCTCCAAGAAAATGCCCCTAAGGAGCCTTTCAATTCCAATATCACTGTTTGTCTCATAATGCTTTAAATTCTACATTCTCGAATGTGGGCATAGGGTTATACTGTGGAAATTTTCTCCTCAGAGAGTGAGTACTACCCTATTGTTTAACATGGACAAAGTACCTTGATAAATAAACTGGGCGTGTGCAAACAAGAACTGGTAGTTGAACAATGTTTTAGCAGTTTGTAAAGATGAAATGGAAATAGAGCAACCATGATCTCAAAAAGAATGTGCAAAGAAGACAAAGTCACAAAGTAGAATGTGCCAAGGGAATGCTGAAGTATAATTTCAAATTATGTGCTCAGGTGTGAGGATATGTTCAAAGTACTGCTTCAGAGAATGTAGTTTACTATCTTGGAGAAAACTGCTTTAAACTACTCTGGCATAATGGTACAAGTAGAAGCCCCTAACTCCGACTGTAATCAGCCACAACATCATCAAATTAGGGACTATTTTCCAAGTGCAACGTGAGAAAAAGAGAGCTCATCACAGTTAGTGTTCAGGTTGAAGTAATGGAAATCATATAATTTTTCTTATAAATCTTCATTTGTTTTTGGAGCATTAAAGTAGGGAAAAGCCAAGTAAATATATTGCATGTTCCTAAATTAAGCGGGATGTATCATATTGTTCTGTCTTTTAACTTGGAAGTTGTAGATTATATCTTTTTATACTCTAACTTGGGACACTGCTCTGCTCTCAGTTATTTCTTGTCTTCCCCTTCTTTTGCCCGTCCGCTTGCATAATTTTTATTTAAAGAGACATACTTGAGCTTGCATTTCTAAATTCTTCAAAATTATGTGAATTTCTTCATACTTCTGGCAGCATCCTAAATCTTTCTCAAGGGAATATTTTGTCACTACCATTTTTATCCTATAGGATATCTTCCTGCCTAATTCAGTGCAAAATATACATAAGACTCATCCAAGTATCTCAACACTTGTACCAACATAAAATACTATCTTACTTAGAAATTATGATTTTAGTATATCTGGGGAGGTGGCATCTGTCATTTTTGAATGACTCTAAATGATACTTAAATGAAATCATGTTTTAAACCAATATGCCACTCAGAAGATGAACGAATCAATAAAATCGATGAAATCGATATCACACACACACACACACACACACACACACACACACACGCACAAGGTGGAATTTTATGCTTCCAATTCATAAGGAAATGGAAAGACTTGAAAAAATTCTACTAAGTAAAATA
Source organism: Dipodomys merriami (assembly GCF_024711535.1). Lineage (NCBI taxonomy): Eukaryota > Metazoa > Chordata > Mammalia > Rodentia > Heteromyidae > Dipodomys > Dipodomys merriami. Next base: position 56,107 of record NW_027203069.1, on the reverse strand, counting down.
AGCAAGACACAAAAAAAACAGATTCCATGGTTTCCCTCATGTGTAATAAGTAGGGAATGTCTAGGATGGTCCTAGCAGATGAACAGAATGGCTCAAGAGCTATGTATTTATGACCCTATAAGTGGATGCTGAGTAACATGAACTCCTAGACATTGAAACAGAGGTTTTCCTTTGTGGTTGTTATTTTTAATGTACTTTGTGATTTCTTTTTTCTTTTGTATTTTCCTCTGTGCTTTATTCCCCTGCATATGATTTCAGTATCCTTTGTATTATATACATACTTATCTTAATTTAGCAAGGAAAGAGGAACAACAAAATGGCGACACAACGGATAAAGGGCAAACCAATGCAATAGCAATACTCACAAGACAACATGTTGGAAATTTACACTACAACTTGTGAGGGGTGTTGTGAATGAAAAGTGTGAGAAAAATGAGGGAGGGGGTAAAAAGTTCGACATGTTATGTATTCACTACAATTACTGAAACCCCTTCTATATATTAAATTGACAATAAAATTAAATATAATAATAAGCTACATAAAATATAATTTCACTGTATTGGTATAGTAAATATTATTCTATGTGTATTACCTTTAAAATGAACAATATTTGGCTTCTAATTTGAATTAATTGCCCCTTTCTTTATCAGAGGGTCATCAACTGGAATGTTATCAAACTATACAAAATTTTCAGAATATACTTGCCATTATTTTGAAAAAAAAATTATTTTAGTATCGTCTCATACTAAATAGAAAATAGTTCAATTCTCTGGAAACTCCTAACTTTTAAAACTGAATTTTTGTTAACAGGAGAGAATATATGTGTTCTTTAAAATTCGTATGACTGCTAACTACTCATTTTCAAATTCTGAACATGCCATACCAGAGATATTTAAAACAGTGCCTGTATGCATTTTATTTAATTCTGCAATAGATGCAGTTTCTAATGCGGTGTTACATAATTAAAAGTCAATAGAAAAACTAGCCACATTCTGGTAGAAGATAAAACTATGAAGAATCTATATAATTAATTACACTAGAGTAAACATTTGTTCATCAGAGTAAGCTATTATTTCTATGACAATCAATCCCAACATTTTATGCATTGAAGTCATTCTAGCCCAACATTTTCCAACTTGTAAGTTGCACCTTAAAATTCCCTAAATTCACAGCATGACTATCTTAACACTATTGTGAAAAAATTCTACACTTCTACTAATGTAATGCCCTTTCTATTGTTCTAAGAACACTGCACTAAACTTTGCTGCATCATTTTCCCATAGTGGTATTCTTGAGATCAGAAAAGTTGCAAATATTCTTTATACTTATCTTTTATCTATAATAGATATTCAGGAGGCTAAGATCTGAATATTATGGTTCAAAGCACACCCAGGCAGGAAGGTTTCTTAGATTCTTTTTTCTAATAAACTGCTCAGGAAAAGACAGACAAAAGTGGCACTGAAGTTCAAGTGGTAGATCAGTAATCTTGACCAAAAACAGGCTCAGGGACAGTGCCCAGCCCCAGAGGTCAAGCCGTAGGTCAAACAAAATAACAAAAACAAAATGAAAAAAAAAACCCGAAACCTAGCATATTTCTCATTGTATACAGAGGTACGTAATCGAGAAAATTTCTATGAAGTTTACAACTTTGGTGTGGGTGGGGGGAGAAGGAGGACTGCTTGGGGAGGTTGGGGGAGGCTGAGAAGGGATGTGAAGGGTAAACAAAGGAGGAGGCTGCAATGCTTGATAAGAAATGTACTCATGATCTTGCCCATGTAATTGTAACCCCTCTGTACAGTATTTTCGCAATAAAAAAAAAGAAATTTCTTCCTGTGTTATGTATAGGTAGAAGAAAAAAGTTGTCTCACAATAACTCTCTTCATACCATGTTACACCAAAATCTCAAAATATTGCTCTTTTTCTAAATTTATAAATTACTATCACCCATTTGTTGGCAACTCTTTCTAGATTATTCATATTATCACGTTATACATGAACTGTTGGAATTATCTATTAACTAAATCCTAATTATAACTCTCTTGAAAGAATATTCTAGACAAATTGAATGCCAGAATCATTTGTGAATTTGTAAATTAAAACTTCTACTTAAAAAGAATTTTGTAATATTCTGTAGAATATAAAATTACAAACAAAATATTTATTTTGAATCTAAATTCTCATTTAGCCAGGTCTACAATGTACTAAATTATATATCTTTTCTATTTCTCCAGGCTTAAGCTTTTGTAATCCTTCATCATTTCTTTGGAATCCAACAGAATGATGCTTACTTTTTCAAATTTTTGGTTCAGAGTCATGAGCTATTTGCATCTAGGAATATTCTGTAATGAAGAGAGCATGTAAAACATGACTGAGGATGATATATGAGTTGCATTTAAATAGGAAATGACTGCTCAAAACTTCTCAAAATTATCCCAAACTTCCAACTGTGAATTCCTTTCTTGTCCTTTGGTTTGTTTTATTGAGCAAAATTATAGTACCTAGCCCAAGGAAAGTATCACTATGCAATCCACTCTCTAATCTCCTGTCTTAATCTGAGTGCTAGAATTTCAGGTTTGTATCACATTGCCCTGCCATAGGTTGTTGGTTTATTTAATCTAGAAACATAATAGTAATTGTGAACTTCTCCAATGATCTTATAATCTAGACTGACTGCTCAAACTTTTGATGTACAATTTTCAAAGATGTCCTAAAATTTGACATAGGATATGAACATTTTCAGATGCACCTGCAGGGGTCTCTGATTCATTCCTCCATGGATCCGATCCCTTTAGTAATGATTACTTGACTCTCTTACTATCTTTTGTCCCTACCTATATAACATTCTCAAGCTTTTGGGGGTTAAGTTCACTTGAGGACTTTCTAATATTAAAAATTATGACTTCATTTTAGTCTTACTCAGGACATATTTTCTATTATTTTCTAACATTTCTACACATTCTGAGAGTTGTTTCATATGTGTGTTTGCTCATATAAGTGCTTCTGTGTGTATGTGAATGTTTGTATGTATGTATGCAAAAATCTCAAGCTCTTATTCAGAAATCTTGCTCATAACTAGTATTACATCACTTGAGCCATTCTTCCAATGCAGCTTTTGGCTGGTTAATTATAGGTATTGTTGCAAAGGCCATTCTGCCCAGGCTGGATGCAAATTGAATTTCCCTGACTCTTTTACATTCTTAGTTTTTATTTTTTCCATGAGTATCAAGTTTTAAACTAGAAATACTTTTGTTAATGTAAAGTCTAAGCTGTAGCCCAGATTTTTAACTCAAGAATTCATACAAAGATAGATGAACATACACATTACCTATCCTGAGTGTACACTCCTAGAAATGTGATCTTGAGTCGGGTACTGGTGGCTCAAGCCTATAATTCTCTCAAGAGGCTGAGATCTGAGGATTGCAGTTCAAATGCAGCACAAGTAGGAAAGTTTTCTGAGGCACTTATCTCCAATTAACCACCAGAAAAAGGAATTGACACTGTGGCTCAAGTGGTAGAGCTCTAGCCATGAATTGAAGAGTGGAGGGACATCACCCAGGCCCAGAATTCAAGACCCGGAAACATCAAAGAAATAAAGAAAAAGAAATGTGATCTTATCCCCCAGTTCATTGCTAGTATAATTCCTGCTCTCTCAACTTAGCCTTTTTTCCAGTTAAGTCCATGCTCTTATATCTGACTTCTTTGGAACAAGAATAATTCTTCCCTTCTATTTTTTACAAATTTGTATGATTAGCTAACATGATTTAGATTTAGTAGAAAACAAGAGTGGCCTCATCATTCATGTTCCAATTAGTAGTAATGCTCTTTATATCCCATAGATCTACATACTGGAATGGCTTTATTGTTTCAAAGTTTTGTTATTTGCAGAGTCTTCTGTAGTGTATTCAACCATTATACTTAAGCACAAAACTCCTTTTTTTCTATTATTCCTATTGTTTCTCCTAATGTTAACTTATGTACACTTGGGAAATAATGCAGAACACACACACTCACAAATATATGTTTCTGAGAACCTTCTTCCCAGGTAAAATTGGTCTTAATTACAGTGCACACAGGAAATTTGAACTTAAACTACTCCACGATGTTTTTTTCGTGTTTTTTATTATAAAATGGTGTAAACAGGGGTTAGAGTTACATAAGTAAGTAAATGAGTATATTATCTATTAAGCTCTGTTACCTCCTCTTTTGTTTTTCACCTTCCATCCCTTTCCTCCCCACCGCCCCAACTTCCTTCTCCCCTGCTCAAGTTGTAAAGTTCATTTTCTACATAGTTCCTTGTACAACTCATTGTTTCAATGGGTCATACTGTATTCTTTTTTCAGCTTTTTGTTATTTCCCTTCCCCTCCCCACATTAGAAAAATGTATATGCAAGATGCAGGTCGCCGACATCAAATATAGTGAAAACAGGGGTTATACCATGGAGGAAGAAAAAAATCACATAGTACATGTTAGATACATTAACAACAATAGCAAGAAAGAAAAAGCAAGTTGTGTCCCTATCTTGGGGTACATTTCACTTAACATCATCTTATATGGCCATGTGTACATGGATAATGTTTTATAAAACATTTAAATTACATATTTTCTCATTACGAAGTTATCTCTGAAACACATTACCTCATGTCCAAAGATGTGCTTGTGCTATTTCAATGAAGCCAGAAAATATTCATTTTAGATGGGGCACCATCATAGATTGTTACTGGAAGTAAGTGGAAGGAACTGTTACTGCAAGTGGAAACTGATCCTAAGAGAGGAATTGAACATAGAGAAATGACAAAGTTCAAGTTAATTTGTGCTGTCCTTTTTTACTATACAAGAAAATAATCCAAGGCCTGAAGGAAATTCTGTCCCTGATCTTTTGTAGTGTGTCCTTTACTCATATAAACTTGTCTGTAAACTTCCAGTTGAGAGTATAACAAAAGGAAACAATATGCCATTTGAAGGCAAGCATAGAATAAAAGAAAATAACTTTATTTTAAAAGAGTCCTACGGCAAAGAAAGAAAGACATGCAGGTTTTAAAGTGTCCTATGCATGGATATTCCTCTCCTCAGATGATTCTCCTATTGCAGGAGTCAGTTATCCATTTCTTTAGTCTGGTCCTGAGTGCTCCATAGTAATAAGGGTTCCAAAAATCGGGATCCAGTGAGCATGATCAGCAAAAGGAGCTTCTTCTCAAACCAGTGCTATAAGGATGGTCCAAAGATATATGTGGGTTTTTTCATTTTCTTGTTTGTTTGTTTAGTTTGTGCTGGTTCTGGGCCTTGAATACAGAGGGTGGACACTGTCCCTGTACAGTTGTATTTCCTGTACATCTGTTCCCTAACCTAGTACTCTACTGTTTGAGCCAAAACTCCACTTCTGGATTTTTTAGTGTTTAATTACAGATAAGAGTTTGACAGACTCTCCTGCCTGGGTTGACTTTGAACTGAGACAGTAAGAAAGCCAAATGACATCAACTGTATGGCCTTCTCTTTTGAAACAAGAAATATTAGATTAAGTTTATAATAAAGCTAATATTTGACAATTTTTAAAAGAAGATAATATGTCCAGCAAAGAAGCCATAACTTAAATAACTCAGCAAAAGTAGGTGTACTGAATCAGTTTGTAATTATTTTTTCTGTTTGGGAAGATTACTATTGACTTCGTTGTTCCTTTTGGGGATACTCAAAGTCTTTTTGCAGTTTTTTGTTGGTCATGGGGCTTTAACTCTGATCCTGGGCTCTGTCCCTCAGCTCTTCAGCTCAAGTTGAGCGCTCTGCCACTTTAGGTACAGCACCAATTCGGGATTTCTAGTGGTTAATTAAAGATAAGGGTCTCATGGACTTTCCTGACCAGGCTGTCTTTGAACCACAATCCTCTAGTCTCATCTTCCTGAGTAGCTAGGATTACAGTTGTGAGCCACCAGCGTCCGGCTTGTATTTTCATTGATGTGCACTCAATGATACTATGTAGACAAAGAATGGATATTTCAATCAATAATGACATTGCAGCTTTACAGAAAAATTGAGGTAGCAATAAATATATCCTCCTTTTCCATGTTGTTACATTAATGATTCATGTGTTTTGGGACTCTTACATTAGCATCCACTGCTGTCTGTTTATGTGGACTTAGTATCAGAAATTGTTCATAGAGAAATATAAAAGACTAATATTTTTAGAAAGCAAAGGAAGTAAGGTATGAAAGAATAGCATAGAAGGATATACAATTCATCACACAGAGATTAAGAACTAGCGTAAGTGACTAGAATGCTAAAGGCAATAAGAAATAAGCGTAGTTGATAACTAGTTCTTCAATAACCAAAAATGGTTCCCTAGAACAGTTTGTGGTATAACTTAGTTATTCCTATCATTTATTCACTCCATAGGGAGTTATTCCTTCTCTTCTGTCAAAGCTATTAATTATCCTATGCCTTTTTGATGCCGTGACTTACCAAAAAGTTTTCCAAATCTCACATAGACTACCCTTCTCATTGTGATTAGCAGTGACCACTCAAAATCCGGAAATCTTTGAATTTCCAGGATTAATCTTCACCTGATATCTAATCACATTCTTGGCATTAATTGCCATGACCTATTAACAGAACATTTTTTGTTTTTTTGGTTTTGTTTTTTTTGGGGTCCAGTCGTGTGGCCTCAAATCTGGGCCTGGGCGCTGTCTCTCAGTTCTTCAGCTCACGGCTAGCACTCTACCATTTTTGCCACAGCGACACTTCCGACTGTTTTCTTTTTGCTTATGTGGTGCTGAGGAATCAAACCCAGGGCCTCATGTGTGCAAGGCAAGCTCTCTACTACTGAGGCACCTTCCCTGCCCTTTAAAAAATACTATTCTAATATAGGTAAAATAAATTAATTACAGACTATTGCTAGGTATCAGTTGGAATGAGCAATTGTATATTCCAAGTATGGGTTATTTATTTCGCATTTACTAGCTAAATGACTTTTTTGCCAGTCTTGGGGCTTGAACTCAGGTGCAGGGAACTGTTCCTGAGCTTTTTTTTTTTTTTTTTGGCTGAAGGCTAACACTTCACCTCTTGAGGCACAGCTCAAATTTCAGTTTTTTTTTCTATTTATGTGGGACTGAGGAATTGAACCTAGGGTTTGATTCATGGAAAGCAATAACTGTTCCATTTAGCCACATTCCCAAAGCCCTAAATAACTTTCTTACTTTTTATATTTATACGTTTTCTTATTGTGAAAATATCGTACAGAGGGGTTACAATTACATGAGCAAGGTAAAGAGTACATTTCTTAGCAAGCATTGTTGCCTCCTCCTTCCCCTTACCATCCCTGCCCACTGATTCCCCATCCCTCCCCCGCCAAAGTTGTAAAGTTCGTTTTTCAACATAACGTCTTATACATCTCATTTCGCAATGGGACTTGGTTAAGATGGCATTACTTTTTCATTCCATTACTATGTATTATAGTTTAGGCCAGGTGGTAGAAAAGGAAGTGGAAAACAATACTAAGTCCAGTAAAGCTGACATTCCTATCACATCACTAAGGAAGTACAGTGTTAAGGCCTGCTGGACTCATAAGTCTGTTGCATGTGACATTATTATGTAAAACATTATTGACCATCTCCGACATCCCTAATATTCTGTTTCCACTTTCAAGGTCACGAGCCAAATATCTAAGTGTTTTTATTGATAGGGTGTGTTTTCTAGGAAGGAAGGAGGATGTGGAATATGGTGGTGGAAAAATATGTATATTGGCTCCCTGTCCACATTTTTTGCATTTTTAAAAAGTGCTACTGATAAACTCCCACTTACTTCTAATTGACTATTCTGTCTGTACAAGATGCAGATAAATGATGACATTTATTCTGGTGGATAATCACATATATTAACCAAATCCATTTCTGGAAAAAAAAGATACTAGGTAAGAAAATATTAAGTATTGTCTATAAAATGGTTTCTTTTCTTGGAGAACAAAATGTAGAATTGAAATGCTTACTCCAGCTTTCTTTGAGATTTTATGCTGTCTCAGGATCAAAATGTTCTCTAATTCCTGTAACATTCAAGCATAAAATACTTGATTTGAAGATCACAGTAATTTCAGAAACACAGGAACATAATAGTTTCCTTCCTGTAGAGACATGTGATAGCAAGTATGATTGATTGTACTGTAGTTCTATTTTTTTTCCTCTTTATCTCAAGTGTTGCATATCTGGGAATTTTACTGTATGTCCTGCATCAGCTTCCTGTAGGTAAGATTTACCTCTACTCTGCATTGTCAAGATGGGCCATGTGACTTACTTCAATTTACAAAAATGAAACAGAAGTGGTGAAAGATTATTTCTAGGGGAAGATTTCTGTCTCATTGTCTGTGTTTAATAGCTGACTTGTTTTCCCTTAGCTATAAAAATAACATATTTTCAGAAGGAGTCTTTTTTCAACTTATATACTGGAAGAATATAGCATGTGAAATTGAGGCAAAACTCAAATACAGCCTCATATATATAATGCAGGCAGAATTAAGCTGTTAGTTAGTTGTTAGTTTCTTACCATTGTTGTATACCTTTATGATAGTTGACTATAGCACATCAGAATTTAACAAATACTAAACAAGAACTAAGCAAATATATAACATTTCCTGTTGGAAATTATTACATTTTTTTTATAAATAAGGATTCTCCATATGATCACTAATGAGGTTATATTCTTTCTATAGATGGGGTTAGCCACTCTAGACCATTGTATCTAATATCCATAATCATTATCCAGACCTTGTGATTGAGATGAGGAAGATCAAAATATCTAGATTTCTATTTCTCTTTTCCTCTTCCCATTTTTCTAGTGTGAATTCTCATCCTTTTTTCAAATTTTTCTATCAACAAAGGAAGAATGACACGCTGTGGATATGAAGCAAAAGACTTCAAATCAAGAATTTCATTCTTTCAGAATTAGATGAATAAATAAGACTGCCTCAAGGAAGAAAAAAAACATGATTTTTTTCTCTTTCTGGCTTCCACCATAGTGTCTGAACATGACTCTAAATATCTAATAAACCATTTGCCTTGGCTAACTTTTTTAAAATATAGTTTGTTAAAGAAAAATTTTAAAACTAAAAAAATACAATTTAAATAAACAGTAATTTGTGGTTTGCTTTTGAGAGGCATGAAATAAAACTGCATTAACACTGTGTGAGTTGAGCGGCTAAATTCTATCAGAATCTAAACATATTGAAAAATAGATGACTTTAAGGTAAATAGCTTGTAGGTACATTTTTAATGTGACATACCCACAGAGACATCTATTTTCTTTTCCTCTCCACACTGATTCAACTTCAATAAGCAGTTCATGTAATTCAGATAGCTGTGTTTCAGAAATAGATTAGACACAAAACGTTACAAAAAGAGAGCCAGTATTGGGTGGTGCATTCGTTAAAAATAGCAGTCAAATAAATATTAACCATAATTCCAAAATAATAACAATCAACTCCTCTTGAAAAGAGAAGATTGTAGCAGAATGTATAAAATGTGATAGTGCCAGAACTGTTTCAGGAGCTGCTCTCTTGCATTTAGGATTTCTAGTACAGGACAATGTTTTAATCAGGATTAATTGCTTTCAGGAACTAACATTTTCTAGTTATAATTCATTGAAGAAGTAGGTTGTTCAAAATTAATGAACGGATAACAAGTTATAGTAGAAAAAAGTGCTAGACACTCATTGTGGTTGGCAGTAAAATACTTTCCAATAATGTCTCTCATCCCCCAAATGTCTAATCCCTCAAATGTAGATATGCACTATTATATATATATATATATATATATATATATATATATATATATATATACATTTGTAAAATATTCATCTCTCATTACCTAAGGCACACGAATTTGAATAATTACCAGATGGGGGAAGTATAACTCAAATGGGTACTTAAAATCCCAGCTGTAGTTCAAAGGGGTAATGATCAGATAAGATCCATCAGAAAGATATAAAGATGCTACATTAGAAGATAAAGGAAAAGACAACCCAGATTCTGAATTTCTGAAAAGCGGAACAGGTTGTAAATGCCTTTCCACTAGAATTATCTAAAAAATCTTTTAGCCCTGTAGGTGGCTTGATTTTAATGTGGTGAGACTTCTTTTAGATTTCTGTCCTTTAGAACTTTAAAATGATAAATACGGATTATTCACGCCAATTAATTTGTAGAAATTTGTTACAGCAGATTTGGTTTAGTAAACTAACTCAGGTACAGCCTTTTCCTGATGCAACTATAGAGACATCACATGTCCTAGTTTCTGAGAATAAGAAAAATTTGCCACTGGGTTTGTACACATGTATGAAGGATATATTCCTAAGGGCCTTGCATTAATGAAGTCTTCAAATTATAAATAATATTTAAATAAGGAACTCCCTAACTTTATTTTCATGTTTGGGGATCAAAGTACTAAAGTTATGTATAAGGCTAGGGTAAGAATATGGAAATGAAATCTGTCTCCTAATATTATAAAGATTATGTCATTTTGAGTTACAGTTTCTAAAGTATTATAAAATAAAGTAAAACAGAAACAGAAACTCAATTTTTCCATCCTTCCTAACTTTCCAACAGAAATTAGAGAATCCAGAAAAAATACAGCAATCCCAGGATGGTATAAGATGATATAGGATAACTAGACAGTGACAAAGAAGATAACAAAAATGGGTCCCCTGGAACCATGGGAAACAAAATCTACACCTACAGCATGTGATATAGCTACAAAATAGTTTCCACTATACTAAGTCTTTGATATTTTATGTTTGTTTTCACAGCAATTTTCCTCTCTTAGGAAATGACTTTTTATTAATACTCAAGGGTTTGCAACTTATAACCCAGTAAAAAATAATGCTTCTAAATGTAAACAGGCATGATTCTAAGAGTAACCAAGGCTACTTGTGTTGCTATAGCTGATAAATAAGAATGTCGTTGGGGAATAGTCAAACAATCTTGAACTTTTTCATATCTTTCCTCTCCTCCAACATGAATCATCCTAGTCAAGATATGTAAAACATTAATAGAGGATTTTTCAACTCCAAATGGATTGAAGAACTCGAAGTCAAAGAAGACACTCTGAAAATATTACAGGATGGAATAAGAGAAACCCTAGGTCTCCTTGGCTCAGGCCGAAATTTTCTGAATAGAGACCCGGAAACACAACAAATCAAAGAAAGGTTGGACAAATGGGATTGCATGAAGTTGCAGAGCTTCTGCATGGCAAAGGACATAGCTAGCAAGATCAATAGAAAGCCCACGGATTGGGAGAAGATCTTCACTAGCCATTCAACAGACAAGGGTCTCATATCTAAAATATATTGGAACTCAAAAAATTAAATCCCCCAAAAACAAATCCTCAAAGAAACAACTGCCCAATAAATAAGTGGGCTAATGACTTAAAGAGAAACTTCTCTGAAGAAGAAAGAATGATGGCCACTAGACACATGAAGAAATGCTCAACCTCCCTAGCCATAAAAGAAATGCAAATCAAAACAACATTGAGATACCACCTCACTCCAGTTAGAACAGCTAAAATCAAGAACTCTAACAACAACAGATGCTGGAGGGGATGTGGACAGAAGGGAACCTTACTTCATTGTTGGTGGGAATGTAAAATTGTTCAACCACTTTGGAAAGCAGTATGGAGGTTCCTCAAAAGAATTCACATGGAGCTCCCCTATGACCCACCAATCCCACTTTTGGGCATTTACCCAAATGTTTACAAACAAGACCACACTAAAGCTGCCAGCACAACTATGTTTATTGCAGCATTATTTACCATAGCTAAGATATGGAACAAGCCCAGATGCCTGTCATTAGATGAATGGATCAAAAAAATGTGGTAAATATACACAATGGAATTCTATGCCTCTATCAGAAAGAATGACATTGCCCCATTTGTTAGAAAATGGATAAACTTGGAAAAAATTATATTAAGTGAAGTAAGCCAGGCCCAAAGAAACATAGGTCCCATGGTTTGCCTTATTTGCAATATCTAGCATGTGTATGAGTCAAGTGGAAAAGGTCAGATAATGTGTTATTAGGAAAATGAACCCTTAGATATGTATTTTAATGTTTTTTTCTTTCAAGCATTTGTTTCTAACGCATTTATAAGATTATCTCTTTGTTGCTTTGTATGTCCCTCCTCCACATTATAACCCCTGCTTTCACTATATTTGAAGTCAGTATAAATTCAAGGAAGACCATATAAATTCAAGGAAGACCATAAAACATTGAGTTCCAGCCCTAAAAATGGCATATACACACAAGACAAAAACAAAGTGTAATATGAACATCAATAATGAAGACAAAATATTAGAAAAGATCATGAGAAATATGTAAACATCTGGAAGACAGAAATCATTTGACAGAATTTTGATTCATGAAAGGGAAATGTGACAGTCTCATTTGTACAATCTCATTGTAGTCATTTTTATTGAAACCTGGCTGTTAGGTAACCTGTGAAAGAGTAGATTGGATTACCTGACTTAGCAGACCTTGCCTGTGACTATGCACCATCCCACTATGCAAAATCTAAAATAATGCTTGTTAATTTAAATAAAACCTCATGTTAGAGACTCTTTGGCCCACAGAGACTGAGGTCCTTATATTGAGGCTTCAGACCAGTGCTTTTGTTTATAACCACTCCTGTTTTAACAAGTGGGGACAAATAGAAGTAGTGGGTTTAATTATAATAGGGAAGAATGCTACAGACTTATTTTTGTTGCTAAGGCTCTAACCACCTTAGATTATTTTTCAGGCCAAGCCACCCTTGAGTAATGATCGCTTACCTATGGGTTCCACAAATGTGAGATATCTGGAAATTTCGTTATATCTAGCTTTCTTTGCTTTTGTAGTTCCTCACAAATTTGTGTTTATCAGAAATGGCCCTCATATCAGTCTTCTAAATCTCAGCTTTTTAATTAGCAAGGTATATTTCATCTCAAGCTTGGACCCACATTATTTTTCAATGTAAACATTCAATATTGACTTCTGTTTTCTAGATATTAAATTCTATCGAGGTTAGAATGGATATTTATGATCATATAAGAACATAGATAAATCCTTTGAATACTTTTTCCAACTTATTAAACATTTCTAGTATGACATCACAAATAGGACATTAATATGTCTCAAGTACCTTATGCAGACCAGTTAATTATTTTGTGCACATATTAAGTCCAACATAATTTTATCAAATCTATATTAGTTTCCAGTATTTACAGATACGTTTCTTTACCAAAAATAATTGTCTCATGTTTCCCTTTTATAATTAAACCCACCACTTCTCTTTTTCAAATCCAAAACCTGTTTTATCCTGGCAACCAACACATTTTTTTCTCCGACTTTTAGATCATGCAATAAACAAACATGATTGCCATCAAATCTATGGTAGATTATTCCCAGTTATTGTATGCCTTAATTTTTTATTGCATTAACTCGAGTTGCCTTTTGGTTCTGTTATTAGAGAATGTAGCACAATTCGTTTCCCATTCACTTGAAGAAAGCCTGAATTGATTTCCTTTTCTTTGACTAGAGGAAATAATGTTGCTATAATCCTCTGTGTTTTGACGTTTGGGTGAATGTTACATTTTATTTCTATGAGACAAAGCCTGGAAAGATCAATTCCTGTGCTATAAAGTGGGTATTTGCTTATTTCATATGCTAAGAACCTGTCAAATGTTTTCAGAAGTGGATTTCCCATTTGACATTTCTGCCAGCATCCATTTTCTCTGTTTCTTGATAACATTTAGTATGGTCATTATAGTATTATGTGAAGTAATTCTTATACATGTTTTAAGATTTCATTTTGGTTTTAATGTGCATTTATTTGGCGACTGATAATGTTTTACTTATGCTTATTTTTCACAAGATATACTTTGCTGGTTTCTAATTGATGTTTTTTTTTAACATTAGGTTTTGAGAGTTCTATGTAGAATCTAGATTTGAGGCATTCTTCAGGTATAAGATTTATACATATTTTATCCTTGACTATGGGTACACCTCATCATCATTATAATCATCACCATCATCATCATCACTATCAGTATTACTACTATTACTTTTCTACATGTATGTATGGTCTTGGGGCTTGAACTCAGGGTCCCTGAAATTTCTTGCAATTTGTTAAAAATTTACCATTTCAGTCATGCCTCACTTTTGGCTTTTTGCTCATTAATCAGAGATAATATTCTCAAGGACTTTATTTTGTGGAGGGCTGGCTTCAAACAGCAAAACTTAAATCACAGGCTGCCAAGTAGCTAGGATGAGATACATGAGCCACCTGCTTCCAACTTCTATTCACTACTTGTATATGAGCTTTCACAGACCAAATTAATTTACCCTTTCATTGAGTTCTACTATACTGTTTTCCTTACCTATAATTTTAATGCCAAATTTAAGAAAGCTTCATCTCCAAAATTATCAAGACCTCTTTCTTTGTTTTACATTTACATCACTCCTTTTGTTTTATATGCCACGTTTTAACCCTGCTTGAAGTTAATATTTGAATAAATTGTTATGTTTAAGTCAATGTTTACTTTTTAATTCTCCCCAATATTGTCTAACCTATCACCACTTATTAAAAAGAAAGTCATTCCACAAATGTTTGGTTTTACCCCTTATTAAATATTCCTTGATAATATTTATGTGGAGCTAATCTGGTGCTGTACAGACCCATTGAGCTGTACAATTTTCCTCTACAAATATAACAATTTTATACTAACATCTTTAATATTGGACAGAGAAATATATTCCAGTTTATTTTCCTTTGTGAATGAGTCAGAGTGCTGGTCAGGTGTTTTTAGAAGTTGTCATAAACATAAATAAAACTGTGAAGCTGGACGATGTTGGCTCATGCTTGTAATCCTAGCTGCATAGGAGGCTGTGATCTGAGGATTGTGGTTCAAAACCAGCTGGAACGGGAATGTGCGTAAGACTCTTTTGTCCAATTAACCACCAGAAAACCAGCAGTGCCAGAGTTTCTCAATGGGTAGAGCACTCATTTGAGCTGACAAGCATTGGGTCAGTGCCCAGGACCAGATTTCAAAACCCACAAATGACCAATAAATAGAGGAGGAGACAATTTATATCTTGGCTCAATTGTATCCTCCAATCCACAAAAATTATATGTCCCCATTTATCTAGATTTTTGCTTTTATATTCAGCATTGTATAATTTTCAAGACGGTGGGTGAACAGTACTTTAATAATTTTGACGATGTGTGAAGTTAGCAGAAAGGAATTCACAGAAAACAGTTGAAAAATAAAGGGCAATGGGAATGGAGAAAAAAACAGGTTAATCAGGCCCTTGATCAATATGAGAGTGTGTAAAGTATTTCAATAAGATTTCTTCGTACAATTAATATACATCAATTAATAAATATCTTCCAAAGTCATTTGTATTCAAGTATGACATAAAGGATATATACAGATTCTGAAAGAAAGATAGATGAGAAAATACATACTTATAATAACTGTGTAAATAAACTAAGAAAATTGGTTAACATCGTGAGGACACATGGCTCATTAGATGAGAAGGCTACTGGCATCTAAGATAATACCAAAATGTCAGACTTGAGCCTAACTTTAAGACTGCTTAATACTATTGCTTTTTGAGTCAGTATTCTTTTTGTTGTTGTTATTGGTGGTAGTGGTGGTCGTGGGCCTTGAACTCTGTGCCTGGGTGTTGTCCCTCAGCTCTTCAGCTCAAGGCTGGAGCCACAGCACCACTTCCAGTTTTCTGGTGGTTTATTGGTGATACCAGTCTCATGGATTTTTCCTGCCCAGGCTGGCTTTGAACCGCGATCATCAGATCTCAGCCGACTGAGTACTTTGGATTATAGGTGTGAGCCCCCAGCACCAGGCTTCAGTCAGTATTCTTAGTACACGGAAAAAATACAAATATTTTGGAACCAAGCTGTAGAAGACTGCCTTTTTTGCTTTAGAAGAGAGCTGTCAGGTACCTTATGAGTAGATAGATTTAACAAATATTGAACATATCAGTCCACACTGAATGCTACCAAACATTTTGCAAAGTTCCAAAAATGATAAGAACATTAACTGTAATAATTACCTGGGCAATAAATGACATGTTTGAGTGTTCTGTCTTTATTGTTACTGTTGTAAATGTACAATGCCATTTTATTCATTTTTGTTGTTGTTTCCTTTGTATGTTCTTTCCCCTATGGCATATCCCCTGTTGTCACTGTACTCAGTTTTGATACCCTGCATCTTGTATATACATGTCTAATCTGGGGAGGGGAAGAAGAATTACAAAACGGTGAAACAAGGACACAGGATGACACATTGCAACAAATATACTCACAAGACAGTATATTGGAAATGAACTTTACCACTTCATGCAGTAAGGGGTGGGTTGATAGGAATGTGAGAGCTGGGGGAGGGAAGGGATAGTGGGACAACCCAAGGAAGAGAAAGGGTAACAATGATCAACAATTAATGTACTCATTGCCTTACTCATGTAACTGTAACCCCTCTGTACATCTTAACCATAAAATAAAATGAAGTAAAATCAATAAAGGACATGTTTGGCAAATATAGTACAATGATAACTTGCAGAGAAATGAAAATAATAATATACATATATACCTATATATATGAATATACACATATGTATATTCATATATGTATACATATATAGGCATTTGTATGTATACACATATAAGTATGGATATATGCACATGTATACATAGTGTGTATGCATATTCGTTTACTTAAATCATTGAATCAGAAATATATTAAGATTCCTTTCTGTCCACATCCCCTCCAGCATCTGTTGTTGTTAGAGTTCTTGATTTTAGCTGTTCTAACTGGAGTGAGGTGATATCTCAATGTTGTTTTGATTTGCATTTCTTTTATGGCTAGGGATGTTGAACATTTCTTCATGTGTCTATTGGCCATCCTTCTTTCTTCTTCAGAGAAGCTTCTCTTTAAGTCTTTCGCCCACTTATTTATTGGGCAGTTGTTTCTTTGAGGATTTGTTGTTGGGTGGTTTAATTTTTTGAGTTCCAAGTATATTTTAGATATGAGACCCTTGTCCGTTGTATGGCTAGTAAAGATCTTCTCCCAATCCGTGGGCTTTCTATTGATCTTGCTAGCTATGTCATTTGCCCTGCAGAAGCTCTGCAACCTTATGCAGTCCCATTTGTCCAACCTTTCTTTCATTTGTTGTGTTTCCGGTCTCTATTCAGAAAATTTCGGCCTGAGCCAAGGAGACCTAGGGTTTCTCCTATTCCATCCTGTAATGTTTTCAGAGTGTCTGCTTTGAGTTCAAGGTCTATGATCCATTTGGAGTTGATTCTGGTGCAGGGTGATATATAAGGATCTAGCTTTAGTTTTCTACATGTAGTTAACCAATTTTGCCAGCACCATTTACTGAAGAGGCTGTCTTTCTTCCATTCTATTGTTTTAGCTTCCTTATCGAAGATTAGATGGCTATAGGTCTGTAGGTTCTTTTCTGGGTTTTCAATTCTATTCCATTGGTCCTGAGGTCTGTTCTTATGCCAATACCAAGCTGTTTTGATTACTATGGCTTTATAGTAGAGTTTGAAATTTGTTATTGATATTCCTCCAGCAGTGTTCTTTCCGTTGAGAAGTGTTTTTGCTATTCGGGGTCTTTTTTGTTCCATATGAATTTTTGGATTGCCTCTTCTACTTCATTGTTGGTGGGAATGTAAACTTGTTCAACCACTTTGGAAAGCAGTATGGAGGTTCCTCAAAAGACTACACATAGATCTCCCCTATGATCCAGCAATCGCACTTTTGGGCATTTACCCAAATGTATACAAACAAGACCACACTAAAGCTACCAGCACAACTATGTTTATTGCAGCATTATTTACCATAGCTAAGATATGGAACCAACCCAGAAGCCCCTCAGTAGATGAATGGATCAAGAAAATGTGGTATATATATACAATGGAATTCTATGCTTCCATCAGAAAGAATGACATTTCCCCATTTGTTAGGAAATAGAAAGGCTTGGAAAAAATTATGATAAGTGAAGTAAGCTAGGCCCAAAGAAACATAGGTCCCATGGTTTCCCTTATTTGCAATATCTAGTATAGGTATGAGTCAAGCGGAAAAGGTCAGATAATGTGATGTTAGGAAAACGAACCCTTAAATATGTATTTTAATGTTTTCATTTCTTTCATGCATGTGTTTCTAACGCATTTATAAGATTGTTGCTTTGTATGTCCCTCCCCCACAGTGTAACCCCCGCTTTCACTTTATTTTATGTCAGTATAACATGTGGAGGAGATGGGGACAAACAAGTCGTTTAAGGATTCAGGTGGACCTCTTGCAACAAGGAGAATTACAAAATGTCATCAAAGCAAGCTTTATAATGTCGGTATGTGTGGGGGGAGGGGGTATGATTGGGTGGGGCGGAGGGGGGGAGGCTGGGAAGGGAGGTGAAAGGTAAACAAAGGAGGAGGCTGCAATGCTTGGTAAGAAATGTATGCATTATCCTGCCAATGTAATTGTAACCCCTCTGTACAGTATGTTCTCAAATAAAATAAAATAAAATTAAAAAAAAGATAAAAAAAGAAATATATTAAGAGCATATTAATACCAATGAAAAAAATTAACCATCGTGAATAAATTATCAAAAAATTGAAATACATATCTCTTTATTAATATAACAACATAGGAACATACCTAGACATTGCATACATATAGAGATTAGTGGAAATAGAAACAACAATGAGATTGCACTGCACAACCACTATGTAGAAATTGGAATTCTTATACATTGGTGCTTGTCACTTAAAATGATAGAGTCAGTGTGTTAAACATACTGGCAATCTTTAAGATATTACACATAGAGTTGCTTCTATGATCCAGCGTATTTCTTGTTTTCTTTTTGCTCTGTCGTGGGGCTTGAAGTCTGGGCTTGGGCACTGTCCCTGCACTCTTCAGCTCAAGGAGAGCGCTCTACCGCTTGAGCCACAGCGCCACTTCGGTTTTCTAGTAGTTTATTGGTGATAAGAATCTCATGGACTTTGCTGCCCGGGCTGGCTTTGAACCTTAATCCTCAGATCTCATCCTCCTGAGTAGCTAAGATTACAAGTATGAGCCACTGACGCCCAGTTTGATCCAGCATTTTGAATCATAATTTTATATACAAAATATATTTCAACGTATAACCAATGAGACGCATATACAGGAATATACATAGCAAAACCTTTTACAATAACATATGATAAAATATTGAAATGTCCAATGAGAATGTTATATAATTATTCACATGCATACAAAACAATATACTCCATCCATGAAAAAAACTTACATGGTATTACTTTGGAAACAGTAATATTACATGGAAGAAATGGATAGACTACATTTTATAATAATGTGAGCTTTTTAAAATTGGCACATCTGTAGAAGTAGAATATGAAATAATAGCTGCTCAAGAGGAGGTAGGTTGAAATGATGACAGGAAGTGACTACTAATAAATATTGGAGTATTTTGAGAGGGTAGTGATGACAAAATGTTCTAGAACTGAAGCTGATGTTCTTACTCCAACTCTTTAACATTTTAAGAATCATTGTACTTTATTAAAGAATTACAGAGTGCATTTGCATAAACCTGAGAAAAATTTTTATACTAGTAATGTGTGAATCTGAATAGTAGTGTGTGCAAATTTAGAATTTCAAATCCCAGAAATCTGTAATGCATAACTTTAGTATGTTGATGAATAAAACTAGCAATAAAGTATAATCAGTTATATATTTTCTGAGTGACAATATATAACATTGCAAGTAAGTGAATATTCTACAAAATTATGTAAATTGAGGGATGAGATAGGATTGAGAAGGATGAAGGATAATGATCATCAAGGTGCATTGTATTGGCCATGGAATATGGCTTAGTAGTATACTGCTTGCCTTGCATGTGTGAAGCCTTGGGTTTGATTCCTCAGTACTACATAATTTTTAAAAAGCTGGACTTGGCAATATGACACAAGGTGTAGAGTGTTAGAGTGAGGAAAAGAAGCTCTTGGGCATTGCCAAAGCCCTGAGTTCAAGCCCCAGGACTACCAAAAGAAAGCTTCATTGTATACGCCAGGCACTAGCTGCTCACCTGTAATCCTCAATAATCAGGAGGCTGAGGATTGAGGTTTGAAGCCATCTCAGGCAAGAAAGTCTGTGAGAGATTCCTATCTCCAATTAAATCTCAGAAAAATCTGATAGTGCTGCTATGCCTCAAGTGATAGAGTTCTAATATTCATGCAAAGGAGCTCAGGGACAGCGCCCAGACCCAGAGTTCAAACCTCAGAAGCCAAAAAAGAAAAAAAAAACACACTAAACACTATTCATAAACTGCTTTGTCAAACAGCAACTCCCATACAATTACTTAAAGTTAATTAAAAATATTATTAGAATAAAATACAAATCACTTTAGGAACCAGACATGGATAGAATACAGGGGACAGAGTAAATTTTATATCACACGATTGAGTTGAAATGTGTTCTTCAGTCTTTTTACATCATTTATGAAATTGACAATACTGCCAAATATAGGTCAATTTCCTTGAGGAATAGATTGAATTCTATTGTCTTTTCATAGTAAACCATAAAGGTGATTTTTTGCCCCTTTTTGAAGTATATCTGACACTTTAAAGTAGATTTTTCCTAATCTAATATTAATTTAATCAATAATTTATTAGGGTGATGTTGGTCAGATTTTTTTCCAGTAAATCTTATCCCTTATAATAAGTGAGAGCTTGCTGTGTCAGTCTCCTATCAATATGACAACATACTTTATAAAATTAACTTAAATTGGGGAAAGATTAATCTTGGCTTCTGATTTTATACATTTCATTTTATGTTTCTTATCCTCCTTGCTTTTGGTTGGTGGTGGCACAGTACCCCATGTCAGGAACATGTGATGGAATGTGTGTATTCATGGAAGCCAGGAAGTAAAGAAGAGGAGGAATAGGAGTGGGAGAGGGAAAAAGAGGAGGAGGGGAAGAGAAAGAGTGAGACGAAAAAGGAGAAGGGAAAGGAGAAGGAAACAGAGAAGGAAAAGAATGAAGAGGAGGAAAGGACTTGATCTTAACATCCTCTTTGATCACAAGTTCTCAGTGACCAAATCTCTACAACTATGCCCACTTAAAAGAGTTCACTTCTTTAAGGCAACCTAATGAAAGCTAATTATTAATCCCAATCCTTTATGACTTCAGATTTAATTTCTAGAGTGGTGGGTAGATATTTCTACACATTTCAATAACTTCTGTTCCTAAATATTGACTTGAATTAATCAGAGAAGCTATTTGGCATGAAGCTGGTTTGGTTATACCATTGCTGGAGAGATGAATGAAATATTTGAGTGCAAATACATTTTATTTACCAGATAAGAAAGCTTCAAGAGATTTCATTTTGTGACCTTCAAAAATGACTATTTCATCTATCTCATAATGACTTGAATTTTTCATAAACTTTATGGCATCTACATTCAAGTTTTTGTCATCTATAGTGAGGTTCTTTCTTTCTACTTGAAGGAAAATTAATATTATCATGATCATTTATTTCTTAAATATTTTATAGAGAGTAGGTATAATATGAATTTCCTACCATTCAAAAATAAGTTATATCCAAGTCTATAGTGTAATGACAAAGTCGCAGGACCCCCCACAAGAAGACCACCGAGAGTCAGACTCCACAGCTGTTTTATTTAAACGGGCGGCAGCTTGGGCCTCTTCCTACACTCCGACACAGTGGAGCCTAGGAGGAGAGCCCCGAGCTAAGGATTTGCAGGTCTTATATAAGCACACAATCAACCAGGTGTTTTGATTACCACCACGTTTTGCTTTGCTAAGCAATACATGGTGGTCACTGCCTCAAACTTTAAACTTTCATTCCCTCCCTTGACTTATGGTCCTGAGCCACAATCTTGTGGCTCTGGCTCAAAACTAAACTCCAACAGCTCTTGATTTTGAAAGAGTATACCAATAACAATCAGTCCATTTTTTTTTTCTTCAGGAGTGGTTGGGTAGGATGCTTGGAGACTTCCCATGTTTCCCCACAGTCGTCCAGACAAAGGGGTCAGCTGGTCTGGTGTGGGAACAGTGGATCCAAACAGCAATGCCATCCACCTTAAGGGCAGTAGGTGTAGCCAGTAGCACCATGTAAGGTCCCTTCCACCATGGTTCCAGAGATCGCAAGTTGTGCCTTCGAACAAACACCCAGTCCCCTGGTTTAAACAAATGTGGGGTAGGAATAGAAGCAGAATCATATAATGCTCTAAGCTGGGGCCCCATACTCTTATGCACCAGCTGTAAATAGTCACGCTTACACAGAAATTCAGTATCATCCAAATCAGCAAGCAATTCAGTCTGAAGGCTAGCGATTATGAGTGGAGGGTGTCCATACATTATTTCAAAAGGATTAAAGCCAAGCCAATAGAGTGAATTTCTTATTCTAAATAAGGCAAAAAGAAGGAGTGATACCCAGTCTGTGCCACTCTCCAAGTCCAATTTAGTTAAGGTCTCTTTTAGAGTCGGATTCATTCTTTCTACCTGTCCTGAACTCTAGGGTCTATAAGCACAGCGCAATTTCCAATCCATCCACAGTACCACAGATATTCCCTGACTTACTTTTGAGACAAAGGCCAGTCCTTTGTCCGAGTGGATGGGAAGCCATACCTGGGTTGGATTTCTTCCAGGATCTTCTTAGTCACAACGTTCGCAGTCTCATGCTTTGTTGGGTAGGCTTCAACCCACCCTGAAAAAGTATCTACAAAACTAGCAAATATTTATATCCAAATTTTCCAGTTTTAATTTCTGTGAAGTCTACTTTCCAATGCACACCTGGCCTATCTCCATGGAGGCCTATCTCCTTTTGTAACGGGTTCATTAGGGACATTGTTGAGCTGAAAGGCTTTACAATTTTTAACAATGTCCTCAATAAGTTGATTTCCTTGCCTAATTTTTACTTCTGAGTGTCGGAGCAAGTCCCTCCCCAGTTTTCTACGAGTCTTTGTTTCCTTCTCTCTCTGGGGGTTTATAGGCCATGGGAATTTTCTTTATCCACTCCAAGTCTTCTTGGGAGTACTGAGGCTCAGGAGGCAATGTGTGGTGGTCACTGCCTCAAACTTTAACCTTTCAATAGGAATAATTGGATAAGTGCTGGAATATCTTGCTTTAGTTCAGATTTAAAGTTAAATTTACAAAGTGCCTTATAGTTCAATTTTGGCAATAAAAATGAAAAACAGGCATGTTTTATCCTGAAGAATGTCATTATTTTATGTGTGAAAAAATAAAATAAACGTAATATTAATTCAGTGGAAATAAGAAATCAAATCCTTATGTAATGCATCTATTCCATAGATTATGAAATATATTGGTAAAATTAATAAAACTTGTACTAAGTATGTTACTTAAGACATGAAGCAAGTGATAATTTTTTTTCTAGGTGACGTTGATATAGAAATCAAAGCCCAAAGATTCCAGAGTTCTGTGTGATTGATACATGTCAATTTACACATATGCTTGTCTCATCTCAATGTTATTTCAGCATAACTGAGAACAGAACTAAATAAAAATATCACTCAAATGTTTAGCTTTATTTTGTTACTAAATATGTCATTTTGTATCTATTTTATTTGAAAAATCTGGTAAATTTATTTGTCATATCAACAATAATGAGAAATAAACAGGATCTAGCTCCTTAAAAGAGAATGAATTAAAAAAAATGACTCTATTGTTTTCTTCCAAGGCTGAATTAAGCTAGGCCCAAAGAAACATAGGTCCCATGCTTTCACTTATTTGCAACTAGTATTTGTCTGAGACAAGCAGAATCGGTCAGATAAGTTTATGTTAGAAAAAATGGACCCCAAAATAAGGATTCAAAATTTTTTTTCTTTCTTGCTATTGTTTCTAACATATTTATAAGATGATTTCTTTGTTGCTTTGTATGTCTCTTCCCCATGGTATAACCACTGTTTTCACTGTATTTGATGTTGGTATACTTTGTGGAGGGGGAGGAAAAAAAACTTATTGTTTAAATAGTGATAAAGGTGGACCCATTGGAATAAAGAGATGTACAAGCCATTTTGTTGAAAAACGAACTTTAGAACTTTGGCGGAGGGGGTCTGGGTTGGGCATGGGAAAGGCTGCGAAGGGGTAACAATGGAAGACGCAACAATGCTTGTTAAGAAATGCACTTATTACCTTGCCCATCTAATGGTAACCTCTCTGTAACGTATTTTCACAATTAAAAAAGAAAGAAAAAAAAGAAGGAAAAAAGTGAAACAATAAAGAAAAAAATTGAACCTCATTTTGCATTTTGACTTTGTATATTCTGGTGCTTTGCAATTGTGTACTATGTGACTATCCCATAAATCTGGGCTCAAATCACTAAGGCTACTGGAAGAAAATTTCAATATCGAAAGCAGCTAATACCACTGTGCAGTTGTTTGTGGGTTTCACTACAGTAGCAGCAGGGCATTGTTATACCTGGAATGGAGACCCTCCAAAAATCACCAGAGACCAAGATCAATGTAAGTGAAAAAAGAGTCATTTATTTGCAAGTTCAAGCTTGGTCCTCCACACACTCGGTAACCTGTGACACTTAGAAGCCCTGAGCATAGACTCAGTACAGTTTTCATGGTATTGAATACTCAACCTTAAGGGAGTGTTACATGAGATATTACACGATTGGCTAATATTTTAAGCAAATTAAGCTACACATACATGATTGGTTATTATTAATACTGACTTGTTATTGACGGATACCACTTGGCCATTGGGTCACCGTGTCTTGTATAGCCACCCAGGGTTTGGTTGATGTATCCAGAGAAAATTCCTGTAGCTTGCCCAAGGATTATTTGTTTCAGTTGCCTGGCAATTGTTTTCTTTTCTATATCATTTCTGGGTCAAATTCATGGTTCTTTTTATAATCCGTACCTCACAAGATGGTTGCTAGTCTGTAATGGAGTTAGTTCTTTATTGTGCCTCTTTAAGTCTTAGACTCTTCATTCTCCCGTTTCTATTATGCACCTGAAAGGCTAATCATTGTACTTACGGGCCTGAGTTATGTCTTTTATCAGGGATTAATTGATATGGCGTTCTCAAGACCATCAGTTGTACAGTATTGACTCGTTTCTTAACACACATCACTAATCAATTTACAACACAAGGCCCTATAGTGAACACAAGCACTAGAATGAAAATGGGACCCAACAGAGTGGATATTAATGTAGTAATCCAAGGGGAATAATTAAACCATGATTCAAACCATCCTTCTTGCTGTTCCCTTATTCTTTTACAACTCCAGAGTGATTTGCATAGAAGCAACATTCTTCCCTAGGGCAGCACATAGACCTCCTTGCTGTAAGAAAATTAAGTCCAGCCCTTGCCTGTTTTGTAACACCACCTCAGGTAAGAAATCATGAGATTTTTGAAAGTAGGCTGTAGAACATTCCAGGTTTTTGATATCCTCATCTATAGAAGCACAAAGGTTAGAGTAGGGTGTTCTCTGAGTAACCAGGGATGCTACTCGAGGCCCTACTCCAGCTAAGCCCACCAGGGCCACGATAGTCACGGCTGTTATTATTTCTATTTTAGCTCTTCGTGGCCAGTAGCTTGCTGTGGACATTTTTATCATCTTGTCTTCCAGAGAATTGTAAAGTAGTCGTGGGATGAGTTGCACCATGACACAAAAGCTGTTTGTCCTATTTGAAACCTCCAATGCACAAAAGGGGTTAGGACAGTTGAACATGTCTACCAAACATCTTGGAGAGGTAATCGATAAGCTTCCTCAGGAGTCCATTTTTGGGTCTGATTACATAAGTGAGTAAAATTAGTTAGTACTCGTCATACACATAACTGTTGTCTTATAACTGCCTTTAGGGTAAGTTTTGCCTCTTTTTATTCCCATCTGCATGATTTACTTGTTTTAGTTACATTCTGTACCCCTGCAATACCCTCATAAAATGGGGGTCTCATATCATAACACATCCAACATGTACTGGTAATATCAGGCCATGTCTGATTGATTACATTATAAGTTTGAACCAACAGCTGCCATAGAGAATCCTCCTGCAAGAGGATGTTCTCCCTGAGGGGGTCTCCTCTTTTCGGACGAGATGGGGTCACTACAGACTAGGGCTTTTTCTTTACACTTGCTTTGGCTTTTGTGGCAGAAGCCAGTCTTAAAACAGTGTTTGGTCCCATTACTGTGGCAATTGTCTGTAGAATTCTAAGTGTGCCATTGTGAGTCTTTCAACATCGGTAAAATCTTAGTCCCCAAGTCTTTCCTAATTCCCATCCTAGGACTTGTTTGCCCTTGTCTGTGAACCGAACTTTCACTCAGGCATCAGAATCCTGGGGAACCCTAATTTGTTGGTGCATAGGCATCCCATTAAACTGGATGCCCACTGGCCCTGATTTAGTAAAAGTAACACGGTCTCTTCCTTTTCCTTTCCATTTTCCTGAGGTACTTGTTTTGCAGCCCCAGCTCTTACAGTAAAAATCCTCTGGTCCTCCACAATTACTAGTCCTTCCTTCCCCTGGGCAAACATACCAGTGTCTCCATCTACACTCAACAAGCCTAGGTCCTTTCCATACTCCCTCAGGGAGCTGGCACAAATTAAATGTAAGCCTGTCTCGAAACCATAGTGAGGGTCCCTCTTTCACAGCCAGAGGGAAACGTTTGTCAATTATCTGATTACTAATAATCCAAGCCCAATTATATGGGCGATTAGGATTGCAGACACCCACTATTATGTCAATACAATTTCCAAGTAAGGTATACGTCAACAACCATTTCATGACTTAGTCTTTTTTACAGCTCAATTTGAGCTTTAAGGATTGTCTTTGGAAATTGAGACTTATCACTCTGGGTTCTCTCCAAAATCGGTTATGGGATCTGCAGGCTTCACATGCAAATGGTGGATCCAGGTAGCGATGCTGTCGACTTTGAGGACAGTTGGATTCTTCAAGATGACCACAAAGGTCCTTTCCACCGCGGTTCCAGGTTTTCCTGTCGGTGTCTTTTCACCAGGACCCAGTCCCGGCGGTGGAAGTGATGTGGGATCAGTGGAGGGCCTGACTCGTACAGCACAGTCATTCTAGGCCAGACATAAAGGCGGGTCCTGTACAGGACCCTGAGAGAAAACAAAAGTTCAGAGTCATCATCTTCCCTAAGAAACTGCTCTGAAAATTAGGAATTATGGGAGGGGGCATTTCGAACACAATTTTATAGGGGGAAAGACCAATTTTCAAAGGGGAGTTTCGTACTCTGTATAAGGCAAAGGGAAGGAGAGTTACCCACTTACCACCAGTCAACATGGTCAATTTGGTCAGGGTCTACTTTACAGTTCTATTCATCCTTTCTACCTGTCCTGAGCTTTGGGCGTCTATAAGCGCAATGCAGTTTCCAATCTGCCCCAAGAGCATTAGCAATTCCCAGACTTACCTTCAACACAAAGGCTGGTCCATTATCTGATCCTATCATGCTAGGGAAGACAAACCTGGGTAAGATTTCTTCCAGCAACATCTTAACCACCACCTGTGCTGTTTCATGCTTTGTAGAAAAGGTTTTTACCCATCCTGAAAAGGGAAAACTAATAGATATTTATATCCATACTTGCCAGGTTTGATTTCTGTGAAGTCCACCTGCCAGTAGGTTCCTGGTCTATCTCCTCTTATCTGACTGCCTGGTCCTGCCTGAATTTTCCCTGCATTAGACAGCTGACATGCCTTACAGTCCCTGACAATCTGTTCTATTTTAGCATGTCTATTCTTGACCCTAAGATCAGTATTTCTCACCAGGTCTTGCATCTTCCTCCCACCCATGTGGGTGCTCAATGCATTTTCAGTAGTATTTTACTCCCTAACTGTTCAAGCAAGACAATGTTGCTCTTATAGTCTCTCCATCAACCATTCAGGCATTGTGCCATTGTTAGTTGATCAATCCATTTTAAATCTTCCGTGGTTGATGTAGGAGTGTCCAGGAGAGTTCTTGCACTGGGGTCTGGCAGGTTTATCATCATTATAGAGTCTCTTTGTGTTGTCATTTCCGGGCAGTTCTGTCGGCCAGGTTATTGCCTTTATTCACAGCATCTTTAAGTTTTTGATGTCCAGGGAAATGAACAATGGCCAACTTCTTAGGCAACCAAAGAGCAGCGATTAAGGCCAAAATTTCATCTTTATTTTTGATGGACTTTTCCTATGCTGTCAGTAATCCTCTTTCTTTGTAGATAGCTCTGTGTATATGAGCCATTGCAAAGGAATACTGACTATCACTATACAGAGTTAGTCTTTTCTTCTTTCCTAGTGTTAGTACTTGGGCTATTAATTTGGCTCTCTAGGCTGACGTGCCTATGGGCAGAGGTTCGGCCCAAACCACATCAGTCTCAGCCATTACTGCTGCTCCCGCATACCTGTGTCCTTGATGAACACAGCTGCTCCCATCTGTAAACCACACAAGTTCAGCATCTGGTAACACTGATCTCTTAAGTCCTCTTGGATATTACGGACTTGCGCCAGGATCTCCGAGCAATCATGTAGTGACATGTCTAGGTCTGGATCTGGTAGAAAAATCGCTTGGTTGACAGCTGAGGGAACCAGGAAATTAATTCTGAGAGGACTGCTTTAACACACTCTCAATAGCATGGGCTTGGTCACATACAGTTCCTGCCCTATAGTTAATTTGCATCTTTTACCATTAGAGCAGTAGCCACTTTCATTCTCAGGCATGGTGGCCATCCTGCTGCCACCGGTCTAATTTCTTTGATAAGTAGGCTACTGGTCTGCTCCACGGGCCTAGATATTGGCTTAGGACTCCTTTCATAATCCCATTATGTTCATCCACATACAAATTAAATTGTTCAGCTGTATCAGGGAGTCCTAATGCTGAGGCTGACAATAAGGCAGTTTTTATCTGTTCAAAGGCTTGTTCAACCTACTCCATCCATGAAAACAGCTGCTTTTCTTTGGTAGCCCCATAAAGGGGTTTAGCCAACTCTGCAAACCCAGGAATCCACAGACAACAAAAGCCTGCTGAGCCCCAAAGCTCTCTTACGTGGTGCTGAGACTGGGGTGTTGGAATTTTAAGGACAATTTCTTTTCTTCCTTTTGTAAGCCACTGCTGCCCCCCTTCAATAAATAGTCCAGATAAGTTACCTCTGATCTGCAGATTTGAGCATTCTTGGCCAACACTCAAGAAACCAAGGCTTCCCAAAGTCTGGAGTAAATCCTCCATTCCTCGGATGCATTCTCTTTCAGTTTTAGCAGCAATTAATAAGTCATCCACATATTGCAACAAAGTCAAGCTAGGGTGGCTTCCCCTAGCTTCACCTGTCCTCATGCAGGGCTTGGTCAAAGAATGTTGGTGAGTTTTTAAATCTTTGAGGAACTCTTTTCCAGTTCAGCTGTCCATTAATATCTCTTTCTACATCTGTCCACTCAGAGGAGAAGAGATCTTAGCTTTTAGCTGCCAAGGGTAGTCTGAAAAAGGCATTTTTTAAATCTAATACTGTGTACCACTGCCTTTCAGGAGGAAGGGTGCTCAGGAGTGTGTAGGGGTTGGGTACAGTAGGGTGAATGTCCATTACCCATTTGTTTACCTCCCTTAAGTCCTCCACTGGCCTATATTCATTGGAGTGGGGCTTACAGACTGATAGCAGGGGAGTATTCCATGCCGACTGACAGGGCCGCAGTATACCCAGTTCTAGCAGACACCTAATGTGGGGTGTTATTCCCACCCGTGCCTCCATGGATATAGGGCACTGCCAGACCCTGACTAGGTCAGCTCCTGGCTTTACCTCAATGAATAGAGCTGGTCTATTCTTCGCTAGTTCCACTCCTTCAGTCTCTGCCCAGGCTTCTGGATACCTTTCCAGCCAGTAGGTGATTTCTTTGTGAGGAGCCTGATGTGATTGGTGCAACCGGTACTCGTCTTCCAGGCTTAGAGTCAGCCCTTGTATTGGTCTGCCATGGGCATCTGTCACCTGGAAGCCTTCTGGATAGAAGTGAATCTGTGCCCCGACCTTAGTCAACAAGTCTCTTCCTAATAAGGGATAAAGGCTCTCTGGGATAACTAAAAATGAGTGAGACACTCGTCCCGTCACCAGATCCACTGTTCTTTGGGTGGTCCATGAAGTTTTGTTCGAAAGTTTTCCATGGGGCTTTATTACTCCTTGGGACATTTTGAGTTGTGGTCATATCCCAAATTGCTGAAAGCATCGGCTATTTCATTTTGTGACAATTGTAATTAATTTTCTCCTTTCCTCTGGTCTTATGTGTGGATTGATATACATTGAAATGGGTCAGAACCAGAATTCACCTCACACTCCCCTTACCTTCCTAACCACTAATTTAAAGAATGTTAAGGACAGAGCTAACAATGTCCCAAGGTGTAAAGTGTGGACTAGCTGGTTTGTCTAAGATCCCAAAGGGGTAGACAGAGACACTTTGCGATATTCTAGCAGTGGCATCCGATAGATTACCTGACCCCAGCTTTGCTTCACGTGGGCCAATCTTTCTAGGCCAGATTTCACCCTTCGAGGTGGAAAAATAAGGGGGTCTGAAAGAGAAAGTAGTTATTATTGGACAAAGAAACAAAGCGAAGACTAACAGCCTCAAAGGGAGACAGAGTCTCTTGACATCCATCTCCGGATGAACCTGAGTGAGGAAATGGTAGACTGTCAGTCAGAAAGTGAAGGATTATAGACAGGATAAATCCCAAATGTCCTCACTAGTGGACAGTCTCCCTTGTAAACTATCGGAAAGAAAGTTTCTGACAACAAACAGGCCCAAGTGTCCACACTAGTGGATAGTTTACCTTCCCGGGGAACCGGGGGACCTCTCCCACCAGTCCAGTTGGCTGCCTTATCCAACAGGACTTTTTGCCAACTCCAATACCAATCCTGCAGGACATAAAGACCCCAGACAGTTACAAAGTGGCAAAGCCTTAACTTACCAGCCATTCTTTGCTACTCTCTGATCAGGTATCTGGGTGGGTTTATGGGTTTATCCCGGATGAGCCCCCCACCTGTTATACCTCCTCCAAAGACCACCAGAAACCCAAGATCAATGTAAGTGACAAGAGTGGTTTATTTGCAAATTCAAGCTTGGTCCTCCATGCACTCGGTAACTGGTGACACTAAGAGGCCCCGAGCATAGAATCAGTACAGTTTTTATAGTATTGAATAAACAACCTTAAGGGAATGTTACATGAGAAATTATATGATTGGCTAATATTTTAAGCAAATTAAGCTACACATACATGATTGGTTATTATTAATACTGACTTGTTATTGATGGGTACCACCTGGCCACTGAGTCACGGTGTCTCGTATGGCCACCTAGTGTTTGGTTGATGTATCCAGAGAAAATTCCTGTGGCTTGCCCAAGGATTATATATGTTTTAGTTGCCTGGCAATTGTTTTCTTTTCTGTGGCATTTCTGGGTCAAATTCATGGTTCTTTTTATAATCCGTACCTCAAAAGGTGGTTGCTAGTCTGTAATGGAGTTATTTAGTTCTTTATTGTGCCTCTTTAAGTCAGACTTTTCAGTACAAACTCTACAAAGGAAATAATTCTAGTTCTGTGCAGGTAAGAATGTGATGAAAAGCATACTTTTACTGTCCTACATGAAATAAGAAGACACACTTTAAAAGCTTACTACGTGATCAGTCCTTAAATAACAGTGCCAGTTTTAAGGCACTCTAGATAATTCAAGTCCTTTACCTCCCCACAAACATAACTGCCATTCAGAAATCATTGCCAAAGTGAATTTCTAGTTCTTTTTGATATTTCAAATGTTTTAGGCGTAACATAAACAATAATTCAACTGGTTGATAAAATTTAATTTAGAATAAGCAAAAAATCAGAGTCAACTACATAGCATAACCTTTAGGGAAAATGAATTAAGGAATATGGTATGTTCTGTGTAACTTAATATTAGACATTAGGGCAAAATACCCGGAACAGGCTCTGCAAGAAGGACATAGAACTCTTTAAGATATATAAAAGATTACCTAGGGACAAGTAATTTTACCTACATTTTCTATTATATGATAGCACATTTGTGTCTGCTGATCAGAGAGACTCAAAAAGTTTTTAAATGTGATATGAAAAACGCATTGTCATGAATGAATGAAATCAGGGATTAGAGGGCTTAGGAGCTGGGTGGTTCTGTTAAATAATCTCATTATTTTGAATGATCTAGTTTTTTTGTATGTGTGGAATTATGAATGTATATTATGACTGGGCAAGGAAGTTTATTATTGGATAGATCATTTTCTCATACCCAATGTCAGGAATCTAACCTAAGTTAGATTGGTAAATATGTGAGTATGAGTGTGTGTGTGTGGGGTGTGTGTGTGTGTGTGTGTGTGTGTGTGTGTGTGTGTGCCCGCAAGCATGTATTTAAAAGGAAGAATCTTCTTTCTCTCAGGGTATTTACTTAATTGTATTAGTTATAATAAATTAATGACAGCAGATAAAGGTAATTAATATTTTGTGCCATATGTTTATGTTCCTAAGAATGCATGAACAAACTAAAAATTATGTATGGGGTATGAGTTTTTTGGAAGGTCTGCTGAAATTATAAGCATTTGGAATCTTGAGAAGGATATCAATGACAATGATTTTAATGTAGATCAATTTTAGACAACACTTGCAAGGATATGTAATCCTATATGAAAATGCAATATTTATTGATTTTTCCATAGCTATACTATTCTATAAATTTGTGGGGAAACAAGTTAAATTATGGAAATATAAAGTAATGTCATTATTTATTGCATACAGTTTTAAACTTTAGTTTCTTCAAGTAGACATACCATTTGTTTCTACTATATAAGAAGGAAAACCCTAAATATTACATTTTGTGCCATATTTCACATTGGGAAGCTTTGTCTATATCATTAAGTTTATGTTTTTTGTTTCTGCTTTCCTATTCATAATTCTGTTTCTCATAGTATTCTTCTAAGAATTTTTTCTTTCTCCCAGTTTGGGGCTTGAACATACCTCATGTTCTCAGTTTGTTTGCTAATAGTAGTAAATCTACAATAAGAACCATGTAGTTATTTGGAGATAGAATCTCATGAACTTTCCTACCAGCCTGAAAACCATTATCCCTCAAGTCTCATCCTTCTTAAACACTAGAATTATAGAGATGAGTCATGGACCCCAAGCGTCAATGACTTTTCATGTCTTATAGATTCCTCATGTTTTCTAGTAATTATAATAATAAACTACCACAGATTGGGTAGCGTTAATAATGTAAATACTTTGCCTCTGAGTTGGTGGAACTAGAACTCCAAGGTAAGAATTGGCTTCTTCTGAGACCTCTTTCCTTAGTATATTCAATTCCTTCTGCTTCTCTTGGAGGAGAATTCAACTTAAATGCTACCTTTGAGATACTGTATCCACATGCAGTGAACGAGTTTTCGATTTTAATATGACTTCAGTGGGAAAGTATCCAACAAATAACATATTCCTTAGTGGATAAAAGAAAATCTCTAATAGGAAATTATTTGGTTTGGCCATGGAAATTATGACTATACTTTCAAAATTAACAAAAGAGGTAAAGTTTTTATTAGAGCTTGTAAAACCAGCATGAAGTCTTGACCTTAGACATGCCGTTCTTACCCTGGCACACATTTAAATTCCTAGTGGTATGGGAAGATTGAACCCAAAACCCTGTATTTGTGAAACAACACCTCTACTACTGTCCTACCTGCAAATTGTAATTGGATTACTTATTTTGAGGTAGAATCACTGTGCGTGGGCCTTATTGGACTGTGATCCTCCTAAAACAGGCAAGAAAACATTGCACCGAGCAAATGGTTAGAGTTTCTGAAACTTCTTTTTTTGTCTGGGCTTGCCTGGAACTGGAATTCTCTAAACTTTGTTTTCCAAGTACATAAGATTATAGGTTTGAGCCACTTTATCTAGTAAAGGTATACAATTTCAAAATGTCTGGATATTGCCTGTATTTGTGCTTAACATATATACCTAACCTTAATTTTCTCCCTCTTATGTTTAGTACTCTGAGTTGAAAACATTGGCTTTCTTGATATACATGGCTTGTTTGGAATGGAATCCCATAACAATAAAAAAAACTCCCAAAAGTTTATGTCAAAAACCATGGAAAAGAAGACTTCAGGCTGGAAAAAAACACTAATCCTTAATTTATAAATGCAATATATTTATAGTGTTAGTCAGTGCTTTCTTAAGTATGAGAAGAGAACGAAGGCAGAAATGTGAAAAATGTCAGATATAATTTTGATAACTTTCTAGGTCTCTGTAGAAATTTTGTAGTTGTCACTTCATGTTATCTTACTATCTTAAAGCTTGATTTATTAAAACCCTCTGGGTAGATATTGCTTGGGCTGACTGGTAACCTTCTCCAAGAAATGAACCTTATTTTAGAAGGCTGATGGTGTAGTAAATAAAGGAATGTTGAGAAAGAGGACAGGTATTGTCACAGAATGAGCCGACCAGGTTCAACAGCTGAACAGCAAAACAAAGCAGTTTCAATTCTGATGATCCACTAGGGAAGATATTTGGATATCTATATACACATATGCATATGCATGCATGCATGAAATCGTAATTCTCCAGTAGAATGTTGAGAAACTTGGCCTGATAATTATAAAACTATATCAAACTGATTGCAGGAAAGGTACAGTAAAATATTAATATTTTAGCAGAGATTTTGCATTGATTTTGTAAAGAATGAAAATAATTCCTTCATTTTATACTTTACAAATATCATTAGTAGATTCTGTTTTTTCATATTGTAGTAGGAGAATCTATACAATGCTGAGAATTGGAATTACACAAAATATGCAACTTGGCTGGGAACTGGAATTTGAAGTATGTAATCTTAGCTAGTTAAGAGATTGAGATCTGAACATAACAGTGTGAAGCTAGCCTAAATGGGAAATTTCATTAAATTCTTATCTCCAATTAACCACCAGGGGAAATGAAGTTCCAGTTCAACTTATATGTAGAGCACTGGCCTTGAACACAAAAGCACCATCCAGGCCCTGAGTTTAAGCCCTAGGATCAACAGAAACAAAAACACAAAATACAACATGGAATTAGATATTTTATAATGAAGTATATTTTAATACAGTCTACATTGTTACAAAGACTAGACTTCTGTGTTAGCTTTATAACCTACCATAATAAGTGATATTGTCCATTTATTAAGCAGAAAGGCTTACTCAGATTTACAAGTCTGAAGGTTTCAGTGTATGTTCAGTTGGTTTTATTGCTTTGGAGGGCTGTGACAAGACAATGTCAAGGTGGGAAGTATGTCAAAGAGAAATGTATTTTACCTAGAATGATTTAAAGATAAAAGAGAAAAGTATGTGAGCGGCTATGTTCTCATGGATTTCACTCTAAAACCTAATCTCCAGAAGAACTATTCAGGTATTCTCCACAATCTGGGAGGAAGTGGAAAGTATTTTTTCTTTAACACATAGGTCTTTCTGCGGCATTCTAAATTCAAATGGCAACATTTTCACCAATGATAATGATTTGTCCAAGGGTGGAAGTAATTAGATATTTCAAGAAATTCTAAGCAGATCTCAGCAGACTAAATATTTTATGGAATTCCTATTAAAATATTTTCTTTCAGACTGACTGGGTCTTCATACTACACATGTGTATATCTGTGTGTTTGTATGTGTGTATGTGTTTGAATAAATTAATACAACAATGGAACTGATAGAAATAGTCTTATGGCCTTTTGTTTTTCTTCTCATACTATGAAAGCCTGTAAAAATTACCAATCAATGTTTATTGCAGCATTATTTACCATAGTTAAGATATGGAACCAACCCAGATGCCCCTCAGGAGATGAATGGATCAAGAAAATGTGGTATATATACACAATGGAATTCTATGCCTCCATCAGAAAGAATGACATTGCTCCATTTGTTAGGAAATGGAAAAACTGGGAAAAAATTATATTAAGTGAAGTAAGCCAGGCCCAAAGAAACATAGGTCCCATGGTTTCCCTTATTTGCAATATCTAGTATATGTATGAGTCATGTGGAAAAGCTCAGATAATGTGATGTTAGGAAAATGAACCCTTAGATATGTATGTTAATGTTTGTTTTCTTTCATGCATGTGTTTCTAACGCATTTATAAGATTATTTCTTTGTTGCTTTGTATGTCCTTCCCCCACAGTATAACCCCTGCTTTCACTATATTTGATGTCAGTATAACTTGTGGAGGAGATGGGGAAAAACAAGTCGTTTAAGGATACAGGTGGACCTGTTACAACAATGAGAAGTACAAGTTGTCAGTCCCAAAAGAGCTTTACAACGTCGGTACGTGGGGGGGGAGGGAGGAGAAGGATTGGGATTGGGGGGGGTGAGGAGAGGCTGGGAAGGGATGTGAAGGGTAAACAAAGGAGGAGGCTGCAATGCTTGGTAAGAAATGTACACATTATCCTGCCCATGTAATTGTAACCCCTCTGTACAGTATGTTCACAAATAAAAAAATGAAAAAAAAAATTACCAATCAAATAGCATTCAAGATTAAAACATTAGTGCTGTCCAGAAGATTTGCATGCAAACCCAAGAACTTGTACCTCATTTCAGACCGCCATGTTTTAGGAAAATTTTAAGTCTATCAATTATGTCATCACAAAGGAAACAACATACAATATTTCTTTTAAAAATACCTAGATTGCAGAACACTTTAGCAACTAAATTGAAGGAATATAATTTATGGGATTTAATGTAAATATTTAGACACTTAAATGGATATCTATTATTATTATTATCATTGTGAAAGTATCTTACAGAGGGTTTACAATTGTTTCCTCCTTCTTTATTTCTCGATACCATCTTCCCCTCTTCCCCTCATCCACCCCTCATCCCTCTACCACCACCATCCTCACAACCTCTCCGCACACTCCACCAAAGTTGTCAAGTTCGTTTATCGACATAACATCTTATACATCTCATTGTTGTAAAATGCATCCACCTATAAACCTATTTAAACAGTTTGTTTTTCCCATTCCCTCCAAAAATTATATCAACATCAAATACAGTGAAAGCAGCACTTATAGCCTGGGGGAAGTACATACAAAGCAACAAACAAATCATCTTATAGACATGTAGAAAACAATAACAAGAATGAAAAAAAAAAAACTTTTGAATCCGTATCTTGGGATTCATTTCTCCAAACAACAACCTGTCTGACAGTTTCTGTTTGTCTCAGACATATATTAGTTATTGCAAATAAGGGAAACCATGGGATATATGTTTCGTTGGGACTTACTTTGGGACTTACTTCACTTAATATAATTTTTTCCAATCTTTTCATTTCCTAACAAATGGGGCAATGTCCATTGTGTATTTATACCACGTCTTCTTGATCCAATCAAGAATATGTCTAGATTGGTCCCCTATCTTAGTTATGGTAAACAATGCTGCCATGAGCATAGTGATGCTGGTAGCTTTAGTATGGTTTTGTTTGTGATCATTTGAGTAAATGCCCAAAAGTGGGATTGCTGAGTCATAGGGGAGCTCTATGTGGAGTCTTCTGAGGAATCTCCATAAAAATTCCAAAATGGTTGAACAAGTTTCTACTCCCACCAACAATGCAGTAAGGTTCCCTTCTGCTCACATCACATCCAGCATTTGTTGTTATTAGGGTTCTTGATTATAACCATTTTAACTGCGGTGAGGTGGTAACACAATGTGGTTTTCATTTGCATTTCTTTTCTGGCTAGGGAGGTTGAGCATTTCTTCATGTGTCTATTGTCCATCCTTCTTTAATATTCAGAGAAGTTTCTCTTTAAGTATTTAGTCCACTTATTTATTGGCAAGTTGTTACTTTGAGGATTTGTTGGGGGATTTAATTTTTTGAGATCCAGGTATATTTTAGATATGAGACCCTTGTCCGATGTATGGCTAGTGAAGTTCTCCCAATCAATGGGCTTTCTATTGATCTTGCTAGCTATATCCATTGCCATTCAGAAGCTCTGCAATTTCATGCAATCCCATTGGTTCCACCTTTCTTTGATTTGTTGTATTTCTGGGTCTCTATTAAGAAAATATTGGTTTGTGCAAAGGAGACCTAGGGTTTCTCTTACGACATCCTGTAATGTTTTCACAGTGTCTGCTTTAACTCTGAGTTCTTTGATCCATTGGAGTTGATTCTGATTCAGGGTGATATATAAGGATGTAACTTTAGTTTTCTACAAGTGATTAACCAATTTTGCCAGTACCATTTACTGAAGAGGCTGTCTTTCTTATATTCTTGTTTTTAGCACCCTTATTGAAGATTACAGTGCTATAGGTCTGTAGGTTCATTTCTGGGTTTTCAATTCTATTCCATCTATCCTGAAGTCTGTTCTTGTGTCAGGACCAAGCTGTTTTGATCAATATAGCTTTGTAGTAGAGTTCATATTTTGATATTTATATTCCTTCAGCACTGTTCATTCTGTTAAGGATCATTTTGCTATTTGGGTTCTTCTTCTTATTATTCCATATGAACTTTTGGATTGCCTCTTCTATTCCTTGAAAAATGAGGTTGGAATATTGATAGGTATCACATTGAATTTGTAGATAGCCTAGGGAAGGATTTCCGTTTTCATGATGTTGATAATTCCAATCCAGGAGCATGGGAGGTTTTGCCACATTCTAATTTCTGTTTTGATTCCTTTTTAAAGTTTTTAAAGTTTTCATCATTGAGGTCCTTCACTTCTTTGGTTAAGTTAATTCCTAGGTATTTTATTTTTTGTGGGGCTATTACAAATGGAGTTGCTTTCCTGATTTCAGCCACACTTTACTCATTGTTCGCATACAGAAAAGGCATTGATTTTTGAGGGTTAATTTTATACCCTGCTACTTTTCCAAAGTTTAAAATCAGCTTGAGTTATTTAGGAGTGGAGTGCGTGCAATTCTTTAAAGAGAAGATCATGTCATCTGCAAGTGGGAGAGTTTTATTTCATATTTCCCTATTTGGATCCCTTTTATGTTTGCATCTTGTCTTATTGCTGTAGCTAGGCATTCTAATGCTAAAATGAAGAGAAATGGAGAGAGTGGACATCCTTATCTTATTCCTGAGTTAGGAGGAAATGGCTTTAGTTTTTCACCATTAAGTTTTATGCGGGCTGTAGTTTGTAGGTTTGTCATATACAGCCTTTATTGCTTGAGGAATGTTCCCTGGAATCCTAATTTTTCCAGAACCCTCATCACAAAGGGTTATTGAACCTTGTCAAATGCTTTTTCTGCAACTATTGAGATAACCATGTGGTTCTTATCCTTGCTGTTTGTGATGTGATGAATTATACCAGATTATTTGGTTATATTGAACCAACTTTGCATCCTTGAAATGAATCCTGTTTGATCCTGGTGTATGATACTTGGGATGAATTGTTCAAGTCAATTGGCCAAAATTTTGTTGAGAAGTTTTGCATCAATACTCATCCAAGAAAGAGAACAAAGAAATGGGTCTATAGTTCTCTTTCTTTGATGAGTACCTGCCTGGTTTGGGGATGGCTGCATAGAATGAGTTCGGTAATGAACTTTCTCCTTCAATTTCATTGAAGAGTTGAAGGAGTATTGGTGTGAGCTCTGACATGAAGGCCTTGTAGAATTCCGCTGTAAATCCATCTTGTCCTGGGCTTTTCTGAGATGGGAGGTCTCTTATTACTGTGTCTATTTCAATACTTGATATGGGCCTCTTAAGATGGTTTATCTCATCTTGGTTTACTTTCAGCATTACAATATTTGCTAGGAAAACGTCCATTTCTGCCAGGTTTTCTAACTTACTAGTATAAAGGTTTGATAAATATTCCGTTATAATGTTCTGAAGCTTGGTTGTTTCTGTGGTGATGTTTCCATTCTCATCTCTGAGTTTATTTATTTGAGTGTATTCTCTTCTTTTTCTCATAAGATTTGCTAAGGGTCTGTCAAATTTGTTAATTTTTCAAAATACCATTTCTTTGTTTTTTTTGGTTCTTTCTGTTTTCATATTTGGATTCTAATTTGTTTAATTCTGATGTAATTTTTATGATTTCTTTCGGTCTACTGTATTGGCGTTTATCTTGCTCCTCTTTTCAAGGCGGTTCAGATATCTCATTAAATTGTTGGTTTCAGATCTCTCCAATTTGTTGATGTAGGAACTCAGAGCTATAAACTTGCCTCTGAGTACTGCCTTTGCTGTGTCCCAGAGGAGCTGGTAATTTGTGTGTTCATTTTTGTTGAATAGCATGAACATTTGAATTTCCTTTCTCATCTCTTCCATGACCCACTGGTGATTCAACAGTGTGTTGTTCAGCCTTCATGTGTTACAGGAAGTTCTTTGGTGGATTTTGGTGTTGAGTTCTAACGTTATTCCGTTGTGGTCTGGGAAAATGAATGGTATAAATTTAATATTTCTGAATTTGGACAAGATTGTTTTTTGACCTAAAATGTGGTCTGTTTGGAAAATATTCTGTGTGCTACTGAAGAAAGGTGTATTCTGATGCTGCTGGGTGATATATTCGGTAGATGTCTGGTAAATCTAGCTGATCTATGCAGTTGTTTAGATGTGCAGTTTCTCTATTGAGTTTTTTGACGAGTTGATCTACAAAGTCAGGATAGTGGTTTTTTAAAGTCGCCAGCAATTAATGTCTTTGCATCTATGTGAGGTATGAGGGAAAGCAGTGTTTCTTGGATAAATTTTCGTGCTCTGTTCTTTGGCAAATATATATTTAGAATTGTAATAATCTCCTGGAGGGGAGATCCCCTAATTATTATGTAGCGACTTTGGTAATCTCTTCTCATTAATTTTAATTTGAAGTCTATTTCATCTGATATTTGGATTGAAACTCCTACGTGTTTATAGGAGTCATTTGCTGGGTAGATTTTGTTCGAGCCTTTCACTTTCAAAAGTTGTTTGTTTGTATGATCAAGGTGTTACTCCTGAAGGCAGCAGATAAAGGAATCTTGCTTTTTAATCCAACTAGACAGTCTATGTTGCTTAATTGGAGAGTTAAGTCCATTAATGTTGAGAGTTAGGACTAAGTGGTATTTGGGAGTAGCAGGATACAACTAACATCATTATGGATGTTGACACTGGCATGAAATTCATTTCCTTTTTTATCTGACAAATGAATATACAAAATAACATAAATTTAACTAAATATCAAGACCTAATTAAACATATTACCAGAAAAGTCATCATGCAAGCCATATTGCAACTGAGGTAAAAGAAAAATCCGTCATACTCTGTATTCTGTATTTCTTTTACATGTTGATTTTTTTCTTAAATTATTTACTTTAGCTCGCATCTTAAAAACATTGTGTTAAATGATGTATATTTTGGTAATTAATTTTGGATGCCTCCTTAAATTTTGTTTTGAGTATAATGTCTCACTTCATTTACTAACTCATGAAATGATGCTGATTACAAAACAAATGCTAATAACCACTGTTTATAATACACAAAATCTTATAAGCAAGATTTCATGAAGCAGTGGTTAACATTTTGATTTCATGGTCTCATGATGATGAGGCCTACCTGCAGGAGTACAGGTGTACCTAGATTCCTCAACCTATATTTAGCCACAGTTAAAAAATGTTTATATCTTTTCCTGTCATCCAACAGAGATTAAACTTGAGTATAAAACCTAAGAAAATGATAAGGTAAGAATTTAGCTTTTCTTGACATAAAGTAAACAATATGCCTCATAAGGTAACTCATTAGTTTAAAGTCAAGATATTTCTCCAAAACATTCTAAATATTTCCCTACAATGTATATTATTCTCAAGAAGGGAATGGGGAATGTGAGAAGAAGACTAACCAAGTATTGTCTTCAAATATACATTGTATTTACCTCCTTTTTTTCGTTATAAGCATTTTTGATAGAACTCTTTGAATAATTGTTTTCCTGGTCAGCTATAATATGTCTTGGTTGCATATACCAAACTACATTCAGAAAATGGTATATAGTAATTAAGTAAGGAAAACATATTCAATAAATTGCAAAAAGTATATACCTATAAGTATAATATTTTGAAGAGTGCATTGGAAATATTCTAATATAATTATTAATTTGATTGTACAATTTCACATTGACAGTAATGAAGTAGATAACTTTAATGCTAATTGGACAAGATTGTCTTTCTAAATGAGCAAAACCAATATCTCCTTCTATTTGATCAAGGAAACAACTGAGCAAAAAATGGAAATTAACATAGGAATCTATAACATCTTCAATGAATTTTTGTTTATTAACAAATATTAATTTCACAAAGTATTTTATTGTGTTATATACATCTGTCCATACAATGTAGCTTGGTAAATTATATTCCTTTTATTAATTTCATTATCCTATTTTTATACTCACGTTTTATTCTGTCATCATACTAACATAAAATATTTGAATATATTTACTCCACAATATTTCTCTTAATCTCCTCTCTTACTTTTTTCCAAATTTAATACTTTCCAACTTTTACACCTGAGTCATTCATTTTATTTTCTGAGTCTAGAGTCTGCATATGAGAAATCTAGTATTTGTTTTTCACACTATGGCATATTGCTTTAATATGAAGGTTTCCAGTTCTAACTATTTTCTTGACGATGAAATTATTTCATTATTATGTGTGACTAAATAATATATCATTGTGCATATATGCATATATATTATAATTTCTTTAGTCAATCAGTGATTAAAGAACATGTAGGTTGAGTCTGTAACTACTTATGTTTTTTATGTGGGAGAAGGAAGGATGGAAATAATGATGTTTGGACTGAGAAACATGCTCTTTAGCAGGCACTCTAGTATTTGAAACATCCTCTCAGCTGCTCTTTCATTAGTATTTCAGTAATGCATTATATTCAAAAAGTAAAATTTAATTACATTTCCAAAGGAGTTCTTTTTCAGTATCAATATTATTTTTTATTACAGTTTTACATTTAGTATGTTATATGAGTATGGGGGTGTATGTGAGCATGAAAATGCATGCATGTTTGTACCTGTAGCTGACTCTAGGGAAATGGACACTGTGAGAAACAGGATTCAAATAAAAGTTTACGACCTGTAAGTTGATAAATTAATGTATAAGTCCAGTTTGTTGAGTGTGATTTCAAGATCATATTTTTTAGGTTTCATACCAACAAAGTAGATGTTTCTAATCCAAAATCATAAGGA
Organism: Dipodomys merriami; assembly: GCF_024711535.1. NCBI lineage: Eukaryota > Metazoa > Chordata > Mammalia > Rodentia > Heteromyidae > Dipodomys > Dipodomys merriami. The sequence continues at coordinate 12,957 of NW_027203069.1, read as the reverse complement.
ATAAAAAGCTACTCTGTTTCATAATCATTGTCTTAGTACTCTAGACATTTTTTATTAGTGAAAAATATGATTGGTCAGTAGTAAGTCTTTAGAAACTCTACATTTTCCCCAAAATCTTCAGATGTACTATTTGGAAATAAATTACAAATATATTTATAAACATACAGTTACAATATGATTTTATATATTTAAATATATGTATATAATATAAAAGTATCATATATTTAGTTATGATTTAAATGTGTATCTTAAATATTTATTTAATTTTAAATGTAATTCATTTCATCATATATATATATATATATATACACACACATATATATATATATATATATGTAGACATATTTTTTTGGTAAGTCATGTGGCTTGAACTCTGGGCTTAAGTGCTATCCCTGTGCTCTTCAGCTCAAGGCGAGAGCTCTACTGCTTGAGACATAGGTCTACTTCCAGTTTCTGGTGGTTTATTGGAGATAAGAATGTCAAGATAAGTATTCAAATGTTTTTCCCCCCTTGGTATTATTTCTAACATATTTATAAGATGATTTCTTTGTTCTTTGTATGTCCCTCCCCCACGGCATAACCCCTGCTTTCATTGTAGTTTATGTTGGTATAATTTGTGGAGGGGAAGGGAAAAAAACAACTTGTTTAAATAGGGATACAGGTAGACTCATTGCAACAATGAAATATACAAGGTGTTATATCGAAAAATGAACTTTACAACTTTGGCTGGGAGGTGGGGGTAGATGGGAAGGGATGGGAAGGTGAAACAAAGGAGCACGCAACAACGCTTGATAAGAAATGCACACATTACCTTGCCCATGTAACTGTAACCTCTCTGTATGGTATTTTCACAATTTAAAAACAAAACAAAACAAAAATAAAACCTGAGAGAGTCCAGGACAAAGACGCCAGAAGCAGCAGGAGAGCAGATTCTGCTCAACACCAGCTATAACTGACAAGGATCAGATATCTTCATCCTGCAGATCACTGAACAGAGACGGCCCAGGATCCAAGACTGTGGTGTGAGTAGAACCCTGACATCCTTACTCCTCAATGAGCAAAGGAGAGAAGGCCACCCCTCCCCCATTACCAGAGATCTCCATCTTTGATCCTGACAAAGCCCCACTGAGCAACTACCTCCAACTCAAGCCTTGGTCGAAAATAAAAGAGTCATTTAACTGCTCACAGGAACCTGACCTGACCTGCCAGGCTCAACTCCACCCAGGGCAAAGTCACACATCCCAAACAGAGATTGCTCAGCCTCCAGAGGAGTGACTTTTTACATTGGGTAAACAGAGTCAGAGGCTGCCCCTCCCTACAGCAGCCTAGACAATCAATTGAAATTTAATAAACAAAAAACCTAAGAATGTCTCTAGGCTGACCTCTGTGAATGTCTCAGGAGCTAACCCTTCAGGAAAGGCCTCAACCCTACCCAGAACCTAGCCTCATCACAGCATCTCCAAACTAGAGGAAACAGCCATCTCCCTCTTTTGTGATACTCAAAGTAGATTGCCCTCACACTGAACTAGCCTGGGAGGCAGATCACAAAATCCTGGGTAATGCAGAGCATTTTTCTGCCTGCTCAAACAAACTAACTTAAGAAACCAATCAAGCCAGTGGAAAAACAACCACCACAAGCAGACCAGAGACTCCACCAAGAGACTGGTTAGGGACACAGTGGAGATACAGGATTTTCCGATTCTCACCCTCCCCCACCAAAAAGAAATCAAAGAACTCTTTTTTTACCATTTTTAATTTTTTTGAAAAATACTTTTTCTATTAATCTATTTTTTTCTCTCATAAATTTTTAGTTGTGTGTGTGTGTATGTTTTTTATTTTTTGACCTTTTAGTCCTTTTTTAATTCTTTTCATTTTTTTTTCTATTTTTTTCCTTTTTTACATGACTTAATTGCTGTTCTGCTCAGCCCCAGATATATACCTGCCATTGATTATTAGACCTTATGCCCCATTGTGTACATACTTAATCCAGAAGTTTATCACTCAATTGACAACCTCAGGCGTAAGTTCTTCATTAGCAGGATTATATCTTTATACCTATATAATTTTCAAGTAACTAATTTTAGGAAATTTTATTTTTTAGTTTTTCATACCTCTTTCTATCTCTCCCCTCTTCTCATCCTATCCTTTTCTTCTCTCAACATCACTTCTTTAAACTTATATAATTTTTACGTGTTTCATTTTTAAATTTAAATTTTTGTTTTTCCATTTTTTTCCGGTTTTTTGTTTGTTTGTTTTACTCACTCTCCTATCATTCTGTCCAATCCATTTCCCTCTCTGCGATTAGGATTTGGTTAAATTCACTCTTTTTTTTTACCTCTCTACATCCTCTAATCCTATTTTTCAACACATTTCTCCTTAAACCTAAAAATTTCTGGTTTGCCAAATTTGTATTTGCTATTTTTAGCCCATAAATCCATAGTTGTTTGATGTTGAATAGATCGTATCTGATTAACTACATTGTATCTCCAGCCATTTTGATGGTGCAACTACAGTACTTTGGTTGATGCTTGCCTTAAAACAGTGTTCTAGCACAAAATTGGTGTTATTTTCATACAAAATGGGCAGAACAAGCCAGCAAAACACAAGAAAAATGGCAGGTCTGGGTATCTCAAGTCCCACTCATGACATCTGGTAACAGAACAATTCATGAATAATCCAGAGGAGAGTTCCTAAAAAGATCTACAAATACTACTGGTGAACATGGTGAATGAAAAGATTTAAAATCTGCAAAGGACTCAGTGTGTACATAATAAGGAGAGAGAGGAGGCAAAGCAAAGGATAATACAGGAATCTCGTGAACGTGATTAAGCTACTCAAAGATTGATACAGGACTTGAGCGAACAGGTTTAGAACAGTCAAAGAGAAATTAAGGAATTGTGTGAACAGGCTGAGAACAGTCAAAGAGAAAGACAGGAATTTCATGAGGAGGCTGAGAACAGTCAAAGAGAACTACAGGAATTGTGTGAAGATGAGGAAGCTAATCAAAGACTAATAGAGGCATTGTGAGTGTGGGATGACACTAGACAAAGATCAATAGAAGCATTCATGGAATCCACAAACAGACAGCTGAAGGAATTCATGGAGATCACAAATGGAATGCTGAATGATGCCCTACAGAAGGAATGGGAATCCAAGGAAACATAGCCAATCAACTAAGTGATTTGAGAATAAACTCTGAACACCAAATTAAGGAAGTAAAAAGTTTATACAAGATTAAAACAAAGTTCCAACAATGAATTTGAAGCCATCAAAGCTGACCAATTAGAAGGAAAAGAAATAAAAACCAAAGTAGAAAATCTTGACAGTAGATTTGATCATGTAGAAGATACAATCAAGGGGATTGAAGATAGCCTAGATATTATAGTGAAAGAACATACAACTATGCAAGACAAATCCAAGTATTATAAAAGATCTATTCAACATTTGGAAGACACCATCAAAAGTCCTAATCTGAGGATAATAGGTATAGAGGAGCCCATAGGGACAGAAGTTAATGGTTTAGGAAATTCATTTAACAGGATGTTAGCAGAGAATTTCCAAACATGCAAAAAGGTAGGCCTATTCAGATACAAGAAGATTTTAGAACCCCAAATAGACCAGACCATAACAGTACATGCCACCATGACATTAAAATCCTCAGAGGATCAATTCAGACCAAGGAAAAGATCCTTAAAGCTGTCAAGGAGAAAAGATAAACCACTTATAAATGGAAACCAATTAGAATAATCTCTGATTTGTCAGCAGAGACAATTGAAGCAAGAAGAGCCTGGAATGATGTATACCATGTCCTAAAGACAAACAACTATCAACCAAGATACTGTACCCAGCTATACTCTCCTTCATAACCGAAGGTCAAATAATAATTTTCCATAGCAAATAAAAGCTGAAATAATATATCTCCAACAAGCCAACCTTACAAAAGATACTTAAAGATTTCCTCACATAGAAAACCAACAAGACCACAATAAGAGCAAAGAAACCGCACAAAAAGTGAGAATCCAAGAACCATAAGAAGAACACAGTTGCCTCAGCACCCAAGAAGTTGGATAACATGACAGGAACTCATAAAAACCTCTCAGTCATATCTTTCAACATTAATGGGCTTAACTCTCCAATTAAGCCAAATAGATTATCTAATTGGATTACAAAGCAAGATTATTCTATATGCTACCTTCAGGAGTCACACCATGCCCATAAAAACAAATATATTTTGAAAGTGAAAGACTAGAACAAAATGTACCAAGCATTCTCATTGTGGTGAGGTGGTATCACAATGTTGTTTTGATTTGCATTTCTTTTATGGCTAGGGAGGTTTAGCATTCCTTCATGTGTCTACTGGCCGTCCTTCTTTCCTCTTCAGAGAAGTTTCTCTTTAAGTCTTTCGCCCATTTATTTATCCTACAGTTGTTTCTTTGAGGATTTGTTGGGGATTTAATTTTTTGAGTTCCAGGTATATTTTAGATATGAGACTCTTGTTCATTGTATGGATAGTAAATATCTTCTCTCAATCCATGGGCTTTCTATTGATCTTGCTAGCTATATCCTTTGACGAGAAGAAGCTCTGCAATTTCATGCAATCCACTTTGTCCAACCTTTCATTGATTTGTTGTGTTTCTGGGGCTCTATTGAGAAAATTTCAACCTGTGCCAAGGAGACCTAGGGTTTCTCCTATTCCATCCTGTAATATTTTAAGAGTATATGCTTGACTCCGAGGTCTTTGATCCATTTGGAATTGATTCTGGTGCAGGGTGATATATAAGGATCTAGCTTTAGTTTTTTACAAGTGATTAACCAATTTTGCTACATCATTTACTGAAGAGGCTGTCTTTCTGCCATACTATATTTTGAGCTCCCTTATCTAAGATTAGATGGCTATAGGTCTGTGGGTTCATTTCTGGGTTTTCAATTCTATTCCATTGGTCCTGAGGTCTGTTCTTGCGCCAGTACCAAGCTGTTTTGATTACTATAACTTTGTAGGAGGGTTTATAATTTGGTATTGAAATTTCTCCAGCACTAATCTTTCTGTTAAAGATTGTTTTTGCTATTTGGGGTCTTTAATTGTTCCATATGTATTTTTGGATTTCCTCTACTATTTTCTTGAAGAATGAGATTGGAATATTCATAGGTATCGCATTGAATTTGTAGATAGCCTTGGGGAGTATTGCCAATTTCAGGATGTTGATCTATCCATTCAAAGAGCATGGGAGGTTTTCCCACTTTCTAACATCCGTTTTCATTTCCTTTTTCAGATTTTTAAAGTTTTCATCATAGAGGCCCTTCACTTCTTTCATTACATTAATTCCTAGGCATTTGATTTTTTGTGGGGTTATTACAAATGGAGTTGCTTTCCTGATTTCAGCCACACTTTTCTCATTGTTGGCATACAGAAAAACCATTGATTTTTGAGGGTTAATTTTATATTCTGTTATTTTGCCAAAGTTTTGAAGATGCTGGAGGGGATTTGAACAGAATGGAAAATTACTGCAATGTTTGTGGGAGTGTAAACATGTTCATGTACTTTGGAAAATGCTATGGATATTACTCAAAAGACTCCACATAGAGCTCCCGTGTGACCCAGCAATCCCACTTTTGGGCATTTAACCATATGATCACAAACAAGACCATACTAAAACTACCAGCACAACTATGTTTATTGAAGCATTATTTACCATAGCTAACATATGGAACCAACCCCGTTGCTCCTCATTAGATGAATGGATCAAGAAAATGTGGTATACATACACAATGGAATTCTATGCCTCCATCAGAAAGAATGGCATTGACTCATTTGTTAGGAAATGGAATGACTTGGAAAAATTATATTAAATGAAGTAAGCCAGTCCCAAAGAAATATAGATCCTATGGTTTCCCTTATTTGCAATAACTAGTATATGTGTGAGACAAACAAAAACTGTCAGACAACTTGATGTTAAGTTAAATGAACCGCATGTTAAGGATTCAATTTTTTAAATTTCCTGTGATTGGTTCTAAGATGTTTATAAGATGATTTCTTTGTTGCTTTGTATGTATATCCCCCAGAGTATAAGCCCTGCTTTCACTGTATTTGGTGTTGATATATTTTGTGGAAGGAAATGGAAAAAAATACAACTGTTTAAATAGGCTTACAGGTGGACCCATTACAATTATAAGATGAACAAGAAGTTATATTTAAAAATGTACTTTGCAATTTCAGTGGGTTGGGGGGTGGACGGGTGGGGATGTGGTGGTAGGAGCCTGTAGGGGTGGGGGTGTGGAAATGGGAAGGGATGTTATGGGGAAACAAAAGATGAGGCAACAATGCTTGATAAGAAACTTACTCACTATCTTGCCCATGTAATTGTCAACCCTCTGTATGATATTTTCATAATAAAACAAAACCAAACCAAACAAACAAAAAATCTACCAAGCATATGGCCCCCATAAAGAGGCGGGAGTTACAATCCTAATATCTGAAAAAATTGACTGCAAATTAAAATTAGTCACAAGAGATAAAAAAAAGTTTATTATATACTAATTAAGGGATCTCTCCTTCAGGAGGATATTACAATTCTGAATATCTATTCACCAAACAATGGAAAACACAAATTTATGCAAGAAACACTACTTTCTCTCAAAGATCACATAGATAAAAAGACATTAAATGTTGGGGGATTTAACACACTACTATCACTACTAGATAGAGCAACTCTTCAAAAAATCAATAGAGAAACTGCACATCTAAACAACTGCATAGATCAACTAGCTTTATCTGACATCTACTGAGTATTTCAACCAGCAGCATCAGAATACATGTTTTTCTCAGCAGCACATGGAACATTTTCCAAAATATTCCACATTTTAGGTAACAAATCAAACTTGTCTAAATTCACAAATATTGAAGTAATACCTTGCATTCTTTTAGAATACAAGGGAATAAAATTAGAATTCCACACCAAAAGCCACCAAAGAGAGTAATGTAACACATGGAGGCTGAACAACACACTGTTGAATCATCAGTGTGTCATGGAAGAGATGAGAAAGGTAATTAAAATGTTCATGATATTCAACAAAAATGAACACACAAATTACCAGCTCCTCTGGGACACAGCAAAGGCAGTACTCAGAGGCAAGTTTATAGCTCTGAGTTCCTACATCAACAAATTGGAGAGATCTGAAACCAACAACATTTGAACCACCTTGAAAAAGAGGAGCAATATAAACTCCAATACAGTAGACGGAAAGAAATCATTAAAATTACATCAGAATTAAACAATTTAGAATCCAAATATGAAAACATAAAGAATCAAAAAGATAAAGAATTGGTACTTTGATATATTAACAAATTTGACAGACCCTTAGCAAATCTTATGAGAAAAAGAAGAGAATACACTCAAATAAATAAACTCAGAGATGAGAATGGAAACATCACCACAGAAACAACCAAGCTTCAGAACATTATAACGGAATATTTATCAAACCTTTATACTAGTAAGTTAGAAAACCTGGCAGAAATGGACATTTTCCTAGCAAATATTGTAATGCTGAAAGTAAACCAAGATGAGTTAAACCAGCTTAACAGGCCCATATCAAGCATTGAAATAGACACAGTAATAAGAGACCTCCCATCTCAGAAAAACTCAGGACCAGGTGGATTTACAGCGGAATTCTACAAGGCCTTCATGTCAGAGCTCACACCAATACTCCTTCAACTCTTCAATGAAATTGAAGGAGAAAGTTCATTACCGAACTCATTCTATGAAGCCATCATAACCCTCATCCCCAAACCAGGCAGGTACTCATCAAAGAAAGAGAACTATAGACCCATTTCTTTGTTCTCTTTCTTGGATGAGTATTGATGCAAAACTTCTCAACAAAATTTTGGCCAATTGACTTGAACAATTCATCCCAAGTATCATACACCAGGATCAAACAGGATTCATTTCAGGGATGCAAAGTTGGTTCAATATAACCAAATAATCTGGTATAATTCATCACATCACAAACAGCAAGGATAAGAACCACATGGTTATCTCAATAGTTGCAGAAAAAGCATTTGACAAGGTTCAATAACCCTTTGTGATGAGGGTTCTGGAAAAATTAGGATTCCAGGGAACATTCCTCAATGCAATAAAGGCTGTATATGACAAAAACCTACAGCCAGCATAAAATTTAATGGTGAAAAACTAAAGCCATTTCCTCTTAACTCAGGAACAAGACAAGGATGTCCACTCTCTACACTTCTCTTCAATTTAGTATTAGAATGACTAGCTACAGCAACAAGAAAAGAGGCAAATATAAAAATGATCCAAGTAGGGAAAGATGAAATAAAACTCTTCCTCTTTGCAGATGACATTAGCTTGTGTTTAATGAATACCACAGTCTCCACACCCAAGTATTTCAAGCTGATTCCAAACTTTGGCAATGTAACATGGTATAAAATTAACCCTGAAAAAATCAGTGGCTTTTCTCTATTCCAACAATGAGAAAAGTGTGGCTGAAATCAGGAAAGCAACTCCATTTGTAATAGCTCCACAACAATAAAATACCTAGGAAGTAACTTAAACAAAGAAGCTAAGGATCTCTGTGATGAAAACTTTATAAACTTGAAAAAGGAAATCAAAACATAAATTCGATAGTGGAAAAATCTCCCATGTTCCTGGATTGGAAGGATAAACATCGTGAAAATGGCAATACTTCCCAAGGCTATCTACTAATTCAATGCAATACCTATCGATATTCCTACCAGATGCTTCAAGGAAATAGAAGACGCAATGCAAAAATTCATACGGAACAATTAAAAGACCCAAATAGCAAAAACAATCCTTAACAAAAAGAATAGTGCTGGAAGAATATCAATACCAACTTTTAAACTGTACTACAAAGCTATAATATTCAAAACAGCTTGTTACGGGCACAAGAACAGACCTCAGGACCAATGGAATAGAATTGAAAACCCAGCAATGAATCCACAGACCTAGAACACTGTAATCTTCAATGAAGAAGCCAAAAAGTATAATGGAAGAAAGACAGCCTCTTTAGTAAATGGTGCTTGCAAAATTGGTAAATTACTTGTAGAAAACAAAATCTATATCCTTATATATCACCCTGCACCAGAATCATCTCCAAATTGACCAAATACCTCAGAGTCAAAGCAGACACTCTGAAAACTTTAAAGGATGGAGTAAGAGAACCCTAGGTCTCCTTTGCACAGACCAATATTTTCTTTAAAGAGACCCAGAAAGACAAAAACAAAACAAAAAAAAAAGGATGGACAAATGGGATTGCATTAAATTGCATAACTTCTGCATGTCAAACACATAGCTAGCACGATCAGTAGAAGGTCTAGGGATTGGGAGATCTTCACTAGCCATACAAAGAACAAGGGCCTCATATCTAATGTATACCTGGATCTCAAAAATATTAAATCCCCCAACAACAAATCCTCAAAGAAACAACTTCCCCATAAATCAATGGACTAAAAACTTAAAGGGAATCTTTTGTGAATAGGAAAGAAGGATGTCCAGTAAACACATGAAGAAACGCTCAACATCCTTACCCAGAAAAGAAATGCAAATCAAAACCACATCGTGATACCTCCTCACCCCAGATACAATGGCTATAATCAAGATCTCTAATAACAACAGATGCTGGAAGGGATGAGGACAGAAGGGAACCTTACTGCATTGTTGGTGGGAGTGTAAACTTGTTCAGCCACTTTGGAAATTAGTATGGAGGTTTCTCAAAGACTTTACATAGAGCTCTCCAATGACCTAGCCATCAGACTTTTGAGCATTTACCCAAGAGATCACAAACAAAACCATACTAAAGCTACCATCATAACTATGTTTATTGCAGCATTATTTACCATAGCTAAGATATTGAATCAAACAAGAGGCCCCTCAGTAGATGAATGGATCAAGAAAATGTGGTCTATATACCCAATGGAATTCTATGCTTCCATCAGAAATAATGACATTGCCACATTTGTTAGGAAACAGAAAGAATTGGAAAAAGTATATTAGGTGAAGTAATCCGAGCCCAAAGAAACATAGTTCCCTTGGTTTCCCTTACTTGCAATCCCTAGTATATGTCTGAGACAAGCGGAAACGTTCAGATAAGTTGATGTTTGGCGAAATGTACCCGAAAGTAAGGATTCAAATGTTTTTCTTTCTTATGATTGTTTCTAACAAATTTATAAGATGATTTCTTTCTTGCTTTGTATGTCCCTTCCACAAGGTATAACCCCTACTTTCACTGTATTTTATGTTGGTATAATTTGTGAAGGGGAAGGGAAAAATCAAATGAGGACCCATTGCAGCAATGAGATGTACAAGATTTATGTCGAAAAACCAACTTTACAACTTTGGCTGGGGGGGAGATTAAAGGGGGGGAGTGGGGGGACGGGAAGGGATGGGAAGGGGAAACAAAGGAGGAGGCAAAAAAGCTTGATGAGAAATATACTCATTTCCTTGCACATGTAATTGGGCCCACTGTTTACTATATTTTCACAATAAAATATTATCTGAAAAAATTGTATGAATGGATATGATTTTATTTTTCATTACAAACATAGAATGTAGTAAAAATTTTCATAGCAATTACACTGCACTAGGTTGAGGGCAGATTCAAATGTAAATAATATACTGTGTTCATGTACAGAATTTGAGCATGAAAAATTTTAATATGCCTGTGGTCCTAAAACCAATACCTTACTGATATTGTGTGACAAATACAACTTCCTATATGTACAGAAATTTTCCTTGTATATTTCTAATACATATTTTTATTGTAAATGTCCTGTGCACAGGGTTTACAGTTACATAAATAAGGTAATGAGTACATTTCTTACTGAGCATTTTTATCCTCTCCTTGTTTATTCCCATACCGTCCCTTCCTTCCACCCCCCCCAACCCTTCTCTACACCCCCCCCCGCATCTGATAGAGTGTCTTGTACATCTCATTGTTACAATGGGTCAACCTGTATCCATTCCTTGTATCTTAAATGAAGAATTGCTGGCTTGATTTATGCTGATTCTACTTGTATAGATACACCTAAAATCACTCGCCAAGTCCAAGAGCACATAAATAATATGCACATCACTTTTTTTCATTTTGTTATAATTGTGTTCTACACATTTATTGACAGGTTACAAATTATTCTCAAATTTTAATGCATTAAAATACTTTCTTTTTTTCTTATTTTCTTAGCTAGGAAATCAGCAAGACCTCAGTAAGTATTCCTCACATAAGACTTTTCAAATGGGTTGGTGAAATGTTGAGCTGAGCTCCCATCTTTTCAGAACTCACACTTCTGCTTAGGAATTGATGCTGGCTGTTGGAAAAGAGCTCAAGGAAGAATGTCATTTAAAGCCTTATAACTTTATTCTGTACCGGGGTATTTTCTTGCTACTTTGTTTATTGAGCGTGTTTACAAGAACAACATTCCCTGGGGAGCAGGGAGATGCCATATGAGGTTTTCTTACTGAGATTTCTGAGTGAGTTGCTATCACTTGTACTGCATTTTGCAAATCGAATCTGTCAAAACCATTTTAAGAGATATTTGGTTTTAAAAGATATTTGGTTCCAAGCATTCTGTCTAAGGCATATTCAACAACTAGTGAAACTTGTGTTGTCTGTAGCTATGTGTCCTTCTCTATGTGTGCATGTATACATGTGTATAAGTATGTGTGTATTTTTGTGTATAGTAACATGCATGTCTACATATAGACGGGCATATACACCCATATATTCATATACAAATAAATATACATATATAAATATATGTGCATATATATATATATATCAGTTGTTCAGTGATTCAATCTATAGTTCCCAGTATATTGCCACTCTCACAATGTGTACATGATAAACTGCTCTGAGGGTATTTGTTGTATGATAGACATCTTTTGTACTCACTTCCCCCATTAACCTTGTTTTTCATCCCTGAATACCTTCGGTCTACTTTGCATAGGTTAGCATTGTTTTCATTATATGTATTCACTGATAATAGAAGAAAAATTGGTTTGTAAAAGAAAGAGAACTTTTAGGTCAGAGGTTAAAAGTATCCTAACGTCTCAATGATTCTTATGAGATAAAATTTGTAATAGTAGTAAAAGTGAAAAGGAATTCCTAGATCTGTTGTTTTGCCATTTAGAATAGGAAAGAATAACATCACGTCACTATTATAACTCTTAAAGAATGCAAGGGTAACTGATGGTCGCTATCATTTTTCCACAATACCAGTGGATTCTGAAGGATAATAGTAGACCAGCAGAAATTCTAAGTACCATACATGGAGCATGAAAGATAAAGAGAGGAAATGAGAGAGTGAAAGAGAAAGAGAAATATCACAATACTGAAAGTGCATAACAGATAAACAAGAGCTGTATGAGAATATTCATACTGCTATCTTTAGACTCTACATGTACATTTGGAGGTATTTGATGTATGTTAACCCATTAACATGAAATATAAAGTTATTTTGATAAAAATAAAAATGATTCAGGAGAAATTATAAATGCAAAAACAATCTTCACAGAAGCAAATTCTCAGAAATATTTCATCACTTTGAAAAGGATAAAGTGGATGAAGTTAGTAGTATGACAATTCACAAAGACATAAAAAGATATTAATATATTTCATTATATATCCCAAAGAAGAAAGCAATTATTGTTTAGATGATTTTTTAAAACACAGTCTCTCAGGTGTTGGGAAGGTGGCTCAGTGGTAGAGTGCCTGCCTTGCATGCACTGGGTTTGATTCCTCAGCATGACATAAGCCGAAAAAGATGGAAGTGTGTTGTGGCTCAAGTGTTAGCGCTAGCTTGGAGCTGAGGGAGAGCACCTAGGACCCAGAGTTCAAGCCCCATGACCACAAAAATCAAAATATAAAACAAAACAAAACACAGTCTCTCACGTTTGTGGCTTCAACTCTGTAATACCACTGCTTCAGCCTAGG
>NW_027203068.1:0-112161 GCF_024711535.1 Dipodomys merriami | reverse complement strand
CCATTGTGGTTGTTGGAGAAGCAAAAGTCTCATTTAAGTCTTTCTCTTTCTGACTATGACCCAAATATAAGATGCAAAGGTCAGGTATACGTAAAATACATAAGACACACACACAACTGGCTCACACAACTCAAATATCATTAGGGAAAATTAGGTGGTACAGGACATATTTCCAGCTGCCAAGTTCACCTCCAGGTATTTCTTTACACGGTGATGACATTCTTGATGCCATCTCAATATAACAGCTGACTGTGGACAAGAAATAATTAAATGGTTACCTAATCATTGCTGCATGGTTATCGTTTCAATAAGCCTTTGCTTTTGCATTATTGAATCCCTTATCTGTTATCTCTCACCAGAGCCAACAGATTAAAGGCTGAAAAACTTTAGACCAAAACCTGAGAGATGGTATTACAATATGAACAAACTCTCAAGTTAGGGCCTCCTCAAAGATTACATTCCAAGTCTTAAAGTCCAAAGCTTTCCAATATGTGCTGCTAAACTCAGAACCACAGGACCTTAGAAAGTCCTAACAGCCGGGCGCTGGTGGCTCATGCCTGTAATCCTAGCTACTCAGGAGGCTGAGATCTGAGGATCGCGGTTCAAAGCCAGCCCGGGCAGGAGAGACCGTGAGACTCCTATCTCCAATAAACCACCAGAAAACCGGAAGTGGCGCTGTAGCTCAAGTAGTAGAGTGCTTGCCTTGAGCTGAAGAGCTAAGGAACAACGCCCAGGCCCAGAGTTCAAGCCCCACGACCCACAAAAAAAAAAAAAAAGAGCAGAGAGAGGGCATCTGGGCCTAGGGTAGGCCTTATCTAGGGTATGGGTAGAGAAAGGTGTGGCCACAACAAATTCAGATGTGACCATTATGTGTCCTTTATAAATCAGATGTCCTGCCTAGCTCCAGAGTCACACTCAGGATGAACTAGGTGGCAGTTCTGTGACTTACATTCTAGCAAATGACAGCTAAGTGCTCTTTTAATCTTCAGTGGAAGAATCAAAGAGTTAAAGAGGACTGTTCAAATAGTGGGTTCATTGCCCTCAGATAAACTTCTCTCAAATCCACAAGGAACCTAATTTTTTTTGGACAAAAGTCCTGTCAAGACTTCCCTCCAGAGCCTCTGTGGTTACTTCTACGAGGAAGATCAATGAGGAGGTATTGTGGGAAGGTTCTCAACAATTACCAGAGTGACAGACTGAGCTTAGAACCAACTGGTCAACCCTTCATAACAGCGCAGAGTGCTTCAGATAGCAGATTTCCCAGACAGCAGCCTGATGTGCTGCATGCATGCGCAGGGATAGTGTGGAATGAAGACTGGAAGAAAGTCAGCCTCTTCCTTCAAGGCCAACTGCCATTCAAACAAGGAACTAACTGGGAAGGCCAAGCCCAGGGCTCTTCCTCTGCAAAGAGAGTAGAACACAAAAGGGCTGTGTGGAAATTTGGCAGGATCTTCCTGAAAGGCAGCAGCTGAATGCTGAACCTTATAGCACCTAGAAAAGCCTATCATTGCAAAAGAGCTCTTCTGCTGCACCCAGGAAGGAGAAATTTTCTGTAAAGGAAGAACAGCCAGTTGACAACCCTTGAAACACCAATCCCATTCCCCACTTCCTCCTCCTCCTCCTCTTTATGCTATTCCAGAGAAAAAGAAATTAAACAGGCATTAAACCTGCCCCCTGAGCTCTCCACACACTGCAGGTGTGTTCCAAGGAACATCCATCCAGCTGTTGCTCTCCTCTCTTTCTGCCCCAAAGGCTGCTTTATTCAATCAATACCTTCTTGTACATGTGAGTACTTTTCTTTGAAAGCTCAGGCCAAACTGGCAGTTAACTTTCACCTTCTCTCTACACATCTAAGTCTATAGGAAATGAAAATCAGAACTTCTTTGGCACCTGCCTCAACTGAAATATGACAGCTTTCTTTAGGAAAAGGCAGACTGTCAAGAGCTCTTTTAGACCTGGTCACAGCTATTCCACAGGAGACGTGCACTTGGGCAGGACACACCCCCTTTGCCTGGGGCTTTGCCAATATAGAACCCCTGAACCTAGGGACGCTGTCAGGGACAATACTACAGGAAAAAGCAGTAGCCCTGTGTCCACTCACTGATCACATCACAGAATGCTGGCAACTCAACCAAGAGAAGGAGTTGGTGGATGATAAGCACATACAGCAAGTTAATGACAAAGCCAAACACAGCCCTGGCCTCTTCTCCCTGATACTGGTACAGGATAGGAATTGAAGGAGATTTCAAGAAAGGAAAACATACAAGACACAGAATTTAAGGGGGAAAAGGCTAGGCAGGCTATCAGGGTTTGAACTCAGGGTTTAGGAAAGGACCTTGCTAACTTTCCTTAGTTTCTGAACAGTTAAAATGTACCAGAAAGACCTATTAAAATCCCAATAACGTACATCACTGAAATACAGAAAACAGTCCAAAAATTCATATGGAACACCAAAGACCTACAATAGCCAAAACAATTCTAGGGGATAAAGACAATATGGGAGGGCTATCCATGCCGAACTTCAAACTCTACTACAGAGCTATAATAACAAAGACAGCATGGTACTCGCACAAAAACAGACCCGAAGACCAATGGAACAGAATAGAAGATCCAGAAATAAATCCACAGGCCTACAGCCAGCTGATATTCGACAAAGGAGCCAAAGACATACAATGGAAGAAACACAGCCTCTTCAACCGCTGGTGCTGGGAAAACTGGGCAGCCACATGCAGAAAACTAAAAGTGGACCCCAGCCTATCACCATGCACCAACATCAACTCAAAATGGATTAAAGACCTTAACATTAAACCTGAATCTCTGAAACTACTGCAGGACAAAGTAGGAGAGACACTTGAACTAATAGGCACAGGAAGAAACTTCCTGAACAGAGTCCCAGGGTCACAACAAATTGGAGAGAGACTCGACAAATGGGACTACCTTAAAATAAAAAGCTTCTGTACAGATAAAGCTATTGCAACCAAGCTATAAAGACAACCAACTAATTGGGAAAAAATATTTACCAGCAATATATCAGGCAAGGGGTTAACATCCTGTATATACAGGGAACTCAAGAAACTAATCCCTCCCAAACCCAACAAACCAATTACTAAATGGGCAAGGGAACTAAAGAGGGACTTCTCAAATGAAGAAATAAAAATGGCAAAGAAACACATGAGGAAATGTTCATCATCCCTGGTGGTGAAGGAAATGCAAATAAAGACAACCCTGTGATACCACCTTACCCCAGTCAGAATGTCCCACATCCACAAATCAGCCAACAACAAATGCTGGAGGGGATGTAGAGAACGAGGAATGCTATTACACTGCTGGTGGGAATGTACACTCATACAACCACTTTGGAAAGCAGTCTGGAGGGTCCTTAGAAAGCTAAAGATTGACCTCCCTTACGACCCAGTCATACCACTTCTAGGCATCTACCCTGAACAACAGGAACCAATATACAAGGACACGTGCACCTCCATGTTTATTGCAGCACTGTTCGCAATAGCTAGGATATGGAAACAACCTAGATGCCCCACCACAGATGAATGGATCCAAAAATTGTGGTATCTATACACAATGGAATATTATGCAGCCATTAGAAATGACAAAATAATGGCATTTGCAGGAAAATGGATGGAGCTAGAAGGAATCATGTTGAGCGAGGTAAGCCAAGAACGAAGAGACAAACAGTACATGGTCTCCCTGATAAGTGGATGATAAATCCAAAATGTTAGGTGATATGACAAAACTAACAGGACTTAAGAAACAAAGAACTCCCACTCATATGGTTGAACCACTACCAAATATCCCCATGCTGCTGATCACATATATGGTATATAACATGTGAGCACCGTTATATATTACAGACTGTGATAGACAATTTGCTCCAGGAAAGTTAGAATGAACTTGTGACTTTAAATGAGCATCATTATTCCACAATATGGTGAATTTCCGGAAATTAAGTAATCACTTAATCACAATCAAAAAAAAAAAAAAAAAAAAAAGAACCTTGGGGAAGGGAGGGAGGGAGGGGATGGTAGGGAGAAAACAATGGAGGGGGTAACAATGTTCAAGAGGAAGTGTACTCATTACCTCACTCATGTAACTGTAACCCTCTGTATAGTATCTTTACAATAAAAAAATTAAAAAAAAATGTACCAGAAAGATCAAGCCAACTCCTCTTGGATGGTTTGCAACAATTAACTAGGATAATTGCTAAGCTCCAATTGATCCGCCCTGTGGCAAAGAACTGTCTGCGCTCAAGCTACCAGAACGGCCAGGCAATGGCCTGACACTGAGGAGAAAGGAAAACCCATCAACCTCAAAAAGTCAGCCTCTTCCCTTGAGGGCAGCCAACAGTCAATTCTGACCCTGATATGAACATTATCCACTTCCCATGGGACCACAAAAATCCCCTAAGCAAATCTGAAATGTCCCAATATACAAAGCAATTCAAGCATGCATAGATTTGCCAGGAGGTGAGAAAGGTAGAGTGATGTGATTGTGCAGGAAAATGTAAATCCAAGCCAGGAGCTGGTAACTCACACCTGTAATTCTAGCTACTCAGGAAGCTGAGATCTAAGAATTCTAGTTCTAAGCCAGCCCACCCAAGAAAGTCTGCAGGACTCTTATCTTTAATGAACCACCAAAAAGCCAGAAGTGGAGCTGTGGATTAGGTGGTAGAATACCAGCCATGAGTGAAAAACAACTAAAGGACAACACCCAGGGCCTGAGTTCAAGAGCCACGATCTGAACATGCACACACATGTACATGAAGAAAAATCATCATTTATTCCATATGCAGGTACACATACGTGAGACATGAGTGAGTTTCAAAGAGGCAAAAACAATTATTATCACAGTTTGGGCTGCAAGAAATAGCACGTCCTATCAGAAAGAAGTAGAGAAGGAATGTATGTGGCATTCTGCCCTCAGTGGACAGCGCTCTGGGAAATTTTGGGGATCCCTCTACCTGGACACCTCTATACTCCTAGAGGATCAAAGGTGGCAAGTTCCTCAAGAACCAGAAATTGACCTTTCACCCCATCCAAGGGACCAGAAGCTCCAAGAGGATCTTTGCACTCACTCCCCAAGGAATTCACAGGGTCTGAGACAGAAATAGGACAGGTAAAGAATAGGGAAAAGGGTCAGGGAGTTCCAGGGGTCCCTGTGCAAATGGCAAAACATGAAAGGGACTGACCTGAGTAAAAACAGCAGGATCAGCAGGTGGGGGTGAGGGAGGGGAGCAGAAGTGATGAGGGAACCGGTCCTACAGAAAGAATCACACCCTGGGGATACAGGCTTGTGCAAACAGGGTACTACCCAGAAAGAGAACAAGGTCAGAGGACAGGAGAGGGCAATGGAAAGGCAAGCAAACTGTAAAGTATGGAAAATAGAAATAAGAGTTTCATAATGGGCACTAAGGGCCCTGGGTTCTAATTCTGACTCTGCTTAGTGGACAAATCCCTGTCCTTGGAGCCTCAATTTACCCCATCTGGGTGGGGGAGGAATGGAAAAAAGTGCAGAGTCTTCAGGGGCTGCCTCTGAGGACACCGACAGGAGGAGGAGGAGAGAGAAGGAGCCAAAGGTTTGAAGTGAAACCAGATCGCCCCACCTAGCCCCACCATACCCAAGGCACTCACCTGTCCCACCGGGGAGACCATGCTGCTCCCGACCTCCCTCCCGGGCATGCCTTTTGGCTGCCGCACGTGGTACAAAGCCAACAGCCTCATGTTCGGCAGGAAGACCAGGGCCACCAGTACCAGAGTCACCGCCTGCAGAAGCCGCTTCTCCTTATGCCTCATCGGGACAGTCAGCTGCGCCCTACCGGTTCCACCCACTCCAGGCTCCGCGCCCGTCCACGTGAACGCCTGGCGGCTTCGGCAGCAGCTCTGCAAGAACAAGCGGCTGCAGCACTGGCCCCAACATTCGCCAACCAGGGAACCGGATGCTACCACTAAGTCACCGCCATGGGGGGGGGGTCTTTTCCGCCAACACCGATGTCGGGCACCGTGGAGCAGCCAGGCCTGCAACACCCTCTTACAGACTTTCTAGCAAACACCTGTAGACGTCGATCTCCATCTTCTCGTGAAGGGTTTCAGTCTACCCGGGGTGACCCTGACATCCGATGTTAGGGCTCCCCACTCCTGAGTCGCAATGGTGCAGCCCGCTCCGCCCCGGCTCCCCTACCTGGAGAAGCAGTAAGAAAGTGCCAGAGTTGGGTTGTTGGGCTCTGACTGGTGCACACTGAGTGGTGGTGCACCGGGTGCATTTAGTGCGGTTCCTGTGCACCCCAGGATCTGATCCTGGCCTCAAGTCTGCTGGGCAAGGTTCGGTCCAGGGATTTGAGCTCCTCCTGCTTTGCTTCTATTGCTGGAGCCCTGCCGATGCACAGCAGGGGTTTGGGGCTCTCCACTTGCCTTGGCCCAGGCCTGAAAACACCAAGACCTGCTTTGACCCTGGGATCTTAGTGTCCTCAGCCATGGAATGTGGTCCACACTGTGATCTGTGTGCACTGTTCCACGAACTCTGGGTTTCTTCCTATCAAAGACCCCAGATGTTGGGTGAGTGTACACTTATGTTTAGAACTGAGTTCAGTCAGTGCCCTCTGCCCTGTGACACCTGCCTGCTCTCCCTACCAAAGTGGTGGGGAGGTGACCCGAACCTGTACTTCGGCCCCTTCCACATGCAGGTCCAGTACCACGCATCTTCTGGACACTCAGCCTGTGCATGGAGCCCTTCTCCAAACTTTCGGTTCAGGGTTTGTCTCCATTCAGCCCTATTTGGCAAAGCATCAGCTGGCACTCATATGCCAGACCCTGTACCAGGCTCCAGGAGGACGTGCAGGAACCCCAAGCCCTGGGAGTTAAAATGACTGGGCTGAAATACTAAACAAACATGCAGTCACCCAAGACTGCTAATGGGTGCATCACAATGCTGAGGGATCTGAAGAAAGACTTCCTGGACCACAGAGAATCTGGACTCCTTGCTCCAGTGCTAATCCCTTAACTGCTTCTTCCCTGATACCCTATTCTCTGCCACACTCCACACATGCCCTCTTGATGTTCTGCTTTTCCAGCTCGGCCACTGACCCTAGTGACTTACCACCCCCAGCTCTAGACCAGTCTGTCAGCTTTGTCTGCCCAGGCTGACTTTGAACAGGGATCTTCAGATCTCAGCCTCCTGAGTAGCTAGAATTACACTCAGAAGCCATCAAGCATCCAGGTTCACCCAAAGGTTTAGATAGAGGAAGAAGTTTCTAGAGAAGAGAAGAGCAAATTTGCAAAAGCTACTCAGGAGGCTGAGATCTGAACATCCCTGTTCAGAGTCAGCCTGGGCAGACAAAGCTGACAGACTCCTGTCTGCAATCAACTAGCAAAAAAGCTCCAAGTGAAGGTTTAGCCCAAGTGGTAGAGCATCTGCCTGAGGAAAAAGCCAAGCAAGGGCATAAGATCCTAAGTTCAAGCCCCAGCACTAGCACATGTGTGCACACATACACACTCACACACACACACATGTACAACTAAACCTTTGTGTGGCTCTCTCCATCTTCTCAGGGAGTAGATCAGTGGTTCTGCCTCAGCAAGCTTTACCCCAGCCGGTTGATCTAAATAAAATATGAACTTCTTTCCTCTCCAGTTACTTGATTTTTCCTCAGAGGAGCTCTCAGTTTGAGCCTCCTTTACAGTGTGTGAACTACAAGCTCACACTCTATTCTATTACACCCTTATCTCTAGCAGCCCCTGCTTCCTTTTATTGAAAATCAGAAACCTGGCTCTGCTTCTGGGCACAGGAGTTTGCAAAAGGGTCCTCCCTCTTCCCTGGGCCAAGCAGCCCAAGTAGAGCTGAGACCTGAGGATTTTAGCTCATACACTCCTCAACCATGGGAAGGTAAACGGAGGACCTTCCTAGGAAAGGCACATTTTAACTACTACATTCAGTAATTACTGCTTGAGCAAAGTATAGCAATGAAGGTCATAACAAGAAGGAAACAATTTGGAGTCTCCTCTTCCGCTCTCCTCCTCTAGCTCCCTAGAGGACTCCAAAGGAAATTGGATTTGAGGTGTTTTGTCTTATTTTTTTATTTATTTATTTATTTATTTTATTTTCCCTCAGTCACTTGATCAAAGCTGCACACACCAGCCCAGTCTTCCCACCATAGAGACTTTGCTCTAAGAATCCAGCTTTAATCTTGGACCTCTTTCATCACTTTTACAATATAGGTTGCACCAGCAGAGGGAGGGCCTTCTGGGCCTTTATCTTCCTCCCAGTGACAAGACTACTCCCAGGGGGGAAAAACCAGAGGTAACCACTGACTGAAACTGAACCAGAACTGGTACTTTCAGGACTGAGCTCTCCTATTGGGACTGTCGTGGGCATTAAATGAGATAATATATAATAAAGTGTTATCTAGCCCTGATGACTGTTAGCTACTCAGGAAGCTGAAGTGTGAGGACTGGGGCTTGAACTCAGTGCTTTGGGCCCTGTCCTTGAGCTCAAGGCTAGTGCTACACCTTTAGCCACAACATCACTTCCAGCTTTTTCTTGAGAGTTTATTGGAGATAAGAGTCTCATGGACTTTCATGCCCAGGCTGGCTTTGAACCTTGATCCTCAGATCTCAGCCTCCTGAGTAGCTAGAATTATAGGCATGAACCACCAGGGTTTGGCTGCCCCCCAAGTTTCTGATGTCACCTCCCCTCATTCTCTTTCTCACTCAGAACCAGCCACACACCTCTTCCTCCTGGTCCTGAGTTCACTGCAGCCCAGAAACTTTCACCTTAGCTATTGCCTCTGACTGGTGTTTTTTTTTTGTTTTTGTTTTTTTTTTCCATACTGCCCCCAAGGCTGGCTCCCTGTCATCCTACAGGTCTTGGCTTCAATGCCACCTCTTCACAGAGACCCTGTGTGTGTGTGTGTGTGTGTGTGTGTGTGTGTTTCTGGGATTTGAACTCAGGACCTGGGCACTGTTGCTTAGCTTTTTTCCCCCTCAAGGCTGGCATTCTACCACTTGAGCCATAGCTGACACTTATAACTTATTGCTAGGTAATTTGAGATAAGAAGTTCACAGATGTTGGGGCTGGGAAGGTGGCTCAGTGGTAGAGTGCTTGCCTTGCACGCATGAGGCCCTGGGTTCGATTCCTCAGCACCACATAAGCAGAAAAAGCTGGAATTGGTGCTGTGGCTCAAGTGGTAGAGCACTAGCCTTGAGCTGAAGAGCTGAGGGACAGTGCCCAGGCCCAGAGTTCAGGCACCATGACTGGCAAAAAAAAAAAAAAAAAAAGAATTTCACAGACGTTTTTGTCTAGGCTGACTTCGAATCATGATCCTCAGATCTCAGTCTCCTGAATAGTTATATTTGGAGGCGTGAACCACCAGTGCTGGATTCACAAGGCCTCTTTTAAGCACCCTGACCTGCACTTTTTATCTTACTATGGTTGGTTCATATATTTGTGCATTTACTTGATTGTCATTGGGCTTTCCAAAACAGATGATTGGTTTTGCCGTGGGTGGGTGCCTTGTCTGCTCCTAGCCTACACTGTGGACTGTTCACACCTGACATATACCTGATAAATGGTGAATCTCTCTCTCCTCCCACTGTCTCCTTGCTACCCCATTTTTAATTATTTTTTGTTTGGTTCTGGGACTTGGACTCAGGGTCTGGGTGCTGTCCTGTCCCTGAGTTTTTTGCTCAAAACTGTCACTCTATCACTTGAGCCACAGCTACACTTTGAGCTACCTATTGTTGGTGGCTCACACCTGTAATCCTAGTTACTTAAGAGGCTAAGATCTAAGGAACTCAGTTCAAAGTCAGCCAGAGCAGAAAAGTCTGTGAGACTCTTATCTCCAGTTTATCACAGAAAAAAAACTGGAAGTGGTGCTGTAGCTCAAGTGGTAGAGTGCTATCCTGGAGCAAAAGGAACTTAGGGACAGCACCCAGGCTCAGAGTTCAAAACTGGCAAAAATAAAAAAAAAATAAAAAAAAAATCTGGCTTCTAATAGTGGTCCTCAGATCTCAGTCTCCTGAGTAGCTAGGATTACAGGCATGAGCCACCAGGGTCCAGGTCCCTTTTTATTTATTTATTTTAACAAACTGCTTATACATGGACTGTGTTTCCAGTTTTCCATCTTGTTATTAGTAACTGGAAATGTCACCCAGAGGAGAAGTAACAGGTGCAGGTCTTCAAAACCTTCCTGGTGAGGATACAAAACCTTTCCTACTATCTGTCCTTACCTTGGAATTTTTAGGGATCTTCAATGCTAATGCCATTCATCATGGGACCTCAAGCTAATGAGGCTAAAGCCTTGAGCCAAGGGTTGTGAAAGAAGAATGGATCCACCAGGCTAAAGGCACTTGTATATGGGTCAAAATGATTGATTGATTGATTGTGTTTATGTGTGTGCTGGTACTAGGGCTTGCTCTCTTGCTTAGTTTTCTGCTCAACCACTTAGCCACACCTTCATTTCTGGCTTTTCATTGTAGTTGTTATTTAACTGGTTAATTGAAGATAAGGTTTTTTGCCCAGACTGACTTTGAACTACAATCCTCAGATCTCAGCCTCCTGAGTCGCTTTGATGACAGGCATGAGTCACCAGTGCATGGCTTGTTTTTAATATTGTTTAACGAACTGCTTATTCACAGACTGTGTCTCCAGTTTCCCACCTAATCATCAGAAATCTTTAGCCCCCATTTCCTTATCTACTAAATCAGAAGGAGTGTAATGGTGTGATTTCCAGGCTGGAAACTGAGAGATCTGCTTAGCCAAAAGCAAGCCTGAAAAAATGTGTGTCTCTGGATCTCCAGTGAGTCCTTCTCCTCTCTTGGGGCTCACCAAGCTCAACTAACACATTCCTGGAGAATCCTGATCTCCTTGGACAAAAGAAAATAATCTCCCCTCCCACACTTCTTATGTTGTGTGTGTGTGTGTGTGTGTGTGTGTGTGTGTATGTGCATATGTGCATGCATGCACTTACAGCTAGCTCTTTATTACTTGAGCCACAGCTCCATTTCTGGTGAGTGTGTGTGTGTGTGTGTGTGTGTGTGTATGTGTGTGTGTGTGTGTGTGTGTATGTGCATATGTGCATGCACACACTTACAGCTAGCTCTCTATTACTTGAGCCACAGCTCCATTTCTGGTGTGTGTTTGTGAGTGTGTGTATGTATGCTTATTTGGAGATAAGAGTGTCTTGGACTTTCTTGTCTAGGCCAGGTTCAAACCAAGATCCACCAACCAGAGGCTCCTGAGTAGTTAGGATTACAGGCATGAGCCACCACACCCTGCTGTGTGTACTTTTAACTTTGGCTTCCTTACTCAAGGACACACCATTAATGGTTGCTGTTAAACACTTGACATTGGGCTTTCCCATTGAGCTGTAAGCCTCAAGAGGAGGACCATGTGCACATTTTGCTATTTCTTGTTTGGTTTTAGTAGCCTTTATTTTTTAGAACAATTTTAAGTTCCCAACCAAATGGAGCAGATGGTACTTAGATGTTTTGTATTCCTTTACACCTCCTCCCACACACACTCATGAAAGCATGCATACTAATATTGATGAAAGTCACTTCCCGCCTTTTCTGTGATCAATTGAAGAGACTCACTGACTTTTCTGCTCTGGAAGGCTTTGAACCCTGATCCTCTGATCTCGGCCTCCTGAGTAGCTAAGATTACAGGCTTGAGTCACTAACACTGGGTGTCTGTGAGATTCTTATCTTACTACATTATTAACTACACTACTTAACAAGTTATTATCCAGAGCTTATAGTGAACATTCGGGTTCACACTTAGTGTTGTGCATTCATTGGCTCTGGACAATTGTGTAATGACATGTTCACCATTGCAGAATTGTATAGAGTTTCACTGCCCTAAAAGAAAAATTCTTTACAGACAGGTGGTGGTGGCTCTCGCTTATAATTCCCAGTGGGAGTGGCTTACACACCTGTAATCCCAGCTACTAGTCCAAAGCCAGCCCAGTCAGAAAAGTTTGTAAGACAGGTATCTCCAATTAACCACCAAAAAACCAGACAGAGCTCTGAGTTCAAGCCCCATGATCAACAACAACAACAAAAAATCCTTTCTATTCTCCCCTCTTTATTCCTCTTCCTCTTTCCCCAACCCTACTTGTGGCAAGCACTGATCTTTTTATGGGGTATATAACTTTTGTGCTGGCTATATAATTTTCCTTTTATAGCATGTCATATAATTGGTAACCTTTTAAGAATTAGTATCATTTATTTACAAATTGCATTTAGGGTTCTGCTTTGGGGTGTGTGTGTGTGTGTGTGTGTGTGTGTGTGTGTGTGTGTGTGTGTGTGAGTGTGTGTGAGTGTGTGTGTATACAGGTGTGCGCGTGCATGTCCACCAGTCCTGGAGCTTGAACTCAGGTTCAAGCTCAGGTCTTTGAGGTTTTTTGTTCAAGGCTATCACTCTATTATACCACTTGAGCCACAGCTCCATTTCTGGTGTTTTTGGTGGTTAATTGGTTATAAGCATCTCCCATACTTCCTGTTTAGGCTGGCCTCAAACCATGATCCTTAGATCTCAGCCTTTTGAGTAGCTAGTTACAGGCATGAGCTGCTAGGTCCCAGCTCTTTCAAGTCTTCTTTTTTTTTTTTTTTTTTTTTGGCCAGTCCTGGGGCTTAAAATTGGGGCCTGGGCTGTCCCTGAGCCTCTCTGTGCTCAAGGCTAGTGCTCTACCACTTGAGCTATATAGCACCACTTCTGGCCTTTCCTATATGTATGGTACTGAGGAATTGAACCCAGGGCTTCATGCACACCAGGCAGGCACTCTACCACTGAGCCACATTCGTAGCCCTCTTTCAAATCCTTTTATTTAAACTTCTGGGGCACAGTCTTGCAAAGCAGGATGGGAGTAAAAGGGTCAGACAGAGAACACCACTCTAGAGTCTGTATTTAGTGGAATTTTAGCTCCTACTTTGAATAAAAATAAGAGACTTTCAGGGTATGTATTTGAAATGACCGTTAGTTAGGGAATTGCCTCTCTGTGTCCTGGAGTCCACTTTGTCATTTCCAAAATACAATGCCAATTAAATCAACCAAACCTGCCAACTGTAAAGGGAAATTATTCAATCAAGACACTGCAAGAGGGGCTGGGAAGGTGGCTCATAGTAGAGTGCTTGCCTTGCATTTATGAGGCTCTGGGTTCGATTCCTCAATACAACATAAGCAGAAAAAGCTGGAAGTGGCACTGCTCAAGTGGTAGAGCACTAGCCTTGAGCTGAAGAACTGAGGGACAGTGCCCAGGCTCAGAGTTCAGGCCCCATGAATGACCAAGAAAAAAAGATACTGTAAGATGCCTCAAGGAGGCTAGTCTCTGAAAAAGCAAACGGAGAAGGCTACAAATCTCAAATAAATAGACTGTGTCATTTGGTAGTACATTATTGAGAGCCCTGCAGGGAGTCTCTCTGCATGATAAGCTTGACTATCTCGCTGGAACATCTCTCGAGGCTATTTACAGAATCTGGTCTTTGCATCCTGCCCCAAACAAAGACCAGGTAGCTGCTATTGACCACCTTTTCACACTGCCCTAAGCAAGCATCCTGCAGCTGCTACGCCCAATGAAAAAGTTTCCTTATTCTAAGCATATAAATACCCCAGTGTGAAAAATAAAATTTGGCAGCTTGATCAGAATCCTTGTCTTGCTGTCCTTCTTTGTGTCTCTTGTCCCTTCATTCCTTCTCGCTTAGGTTCACCGCCTTCATTGAAGTCCTGCGGGTTGGGACAACTGGCGCCCAACGTGGGGCTTGAGCCTCTAACTAAGGAAGGAACGCCGTCCTCCGGGAAAACTTGGCCAAGTACAGTCCAAGATCGCGAGATCGCCTCGACAGACCCCACCGAGAGACAGATCCAGGAGGAGAGTGGGGACGGCGCATGGTAAGTGACCCACTATGGGACAAGCAATATCGTCACATGATCTATTTCTGTCAGACCTCAAGGAGGCCTTCAAGACATGGGGAACGCGGGTTAAGAAAAAGGACTTAGAATTATTTTTCTCATTCATAGAGGACTTGTGTCCTTGGTTCTCCTTTGAAGGAATCATAGATGCAAAAAGCTGGCAAAGAGTAGGAGATTGTTTAAAAGATTATTATGAAACCTTTGGTTCAGAAAAGGTTCCTGCTACGGCCTTTTCCTATTGGAATTTGATTAATGACATTTTAAAATGCTCTCTGTTTGATAGTGGAATTTTAAAACTTGTAAAAACGGGAGAGGAGGTTCTCGAACATGCCTCTCGGCCCCCCGTGGCTCGCCCACGGTTGTATTAGATCTTGAAACTCCTTCTCAAAAGGTAGACGAACATTATTATCCTGTACCCCAGGCTGCCCATTCCCCTCAGAATAATTTAAATCCCGAGGAGGAGGCCACCCTGGAAGAGGAGGCGGCCCAATATCGTCAGCCTGATTGGCCCCCCTTACTCAGTCACCCCCTACCTCAGACTAAACCCTCTACCTCAAATATTCCGCATTCCTCCTATGCACCCCCTCCCTTTTGTGACCTGGCCTTCCAAGGGCCCACTGCCCCTCCAGATCCAGATGTTTTTTCTCCCCCCCCCTTTACCTAACCTGGCACCTTTACGTGAGACTCTTCAACATAGGCGAGAACACCTTCAACTTTTAAAAGAACTGAGGTTCCTTGATTATGAACTCCGCACACTGGCCTTGGCCAATACGCCAAAACCGCCTGATAAAATTAAGGTTAGATCAGGCCATCAATCAGTTCTCGCCTTTCCAGTAACTCGGAGCCAGACAGATAGGACCTCAGAGGGTGAGGAGGACGAATCAGAAGAGGAGGAAAAAGAGGATGAGGAACAGGATACTGGGGATGAAGAGGAACAACCCACCCAGGGAAAAGGCCAACAAGAGTATAAGAGGCTTAGCCTCCGGTTTGTTGAAAAGCTTAAAAATGCATGTGCCCAATATGGCCCGACTGCCCCTTATACTTTAGCCTTATTAGAAAACCAAAGTGTGTGCTGGCTCACCCCTAATGATTGGAAGTTCCTGGCCCGTGCCACCCTTAGTGCGGGTGATTTTGTTTTATGCAATGCGGACTTTAAGGAACAATGTAGAGAGACCGCACAAAAAAATTT
This sequence comes from Dipodomys merriami, assembly GCF_024711535.1. NCBI lineage: Eukaryota > Metazoa > Chordata > Mammalia > Rodentia > Heteromyidae > Dipodomys > Dipodomys merriami. The sequence goes on along the minus strand of NW_027203068.1, from coordinate 97,058 downwards.
GGCTAAAACATCTTCAGAAACCTGGACCTATACTAAACTTTTGGGTAATGCGCCCTTCGATACCAATGCTAAACAGGCGCGCTTTCCTACCGGACTTTTGGCACAAATTCAAAACGCTGGCCTTTATGCTTGGAAGCGTCTCCCTCAAAAGGGATCGGCTACTACTTCCCTGGCAAAGGTTAGACAGGGGCCAGAGGAACCCTACAGTGACTTTGTCTCACGGCTTAACTTGGCTGCAGAAAGGCTTCTTGGGCCTAGTGAAAGTGAAAGTGCCTTTGTTAAACATCTTGCCTTTGAAAATGCTAACCCGGCATGTCAAGATGTCCTCCAGCCACGTAAAAACAAGGGTGACCTCTCTGAGTTTGTCTTTGTGCTGGAGTAGGGACTGCTCACATCATAGGCGCTGCTTTTACCAAGGCATTTCAAAGTTCAGTCCCGGGCTTGCTCGCTTACTTGCTTTAATTGTAAACAACCTGGTCACTTTGCACATGAATGTCCCTTCAGCAAACAAAGACAAGGGGCAATGCCCTCCCAAGCTACAGGTAGACCACTCCCTGACACTCTTTGTCTTTGTCAAGAACAAGCAGCCCCAAGGTGGCTGCCAGAACGCTTGAAAACAGGTTAATGGCTTACCACAACCCAGGGGAAACCTTCCCCCTGAGGATGATTCCTTTTCTCTTGCAGATGCAGCTAGAACTCCAGACATGGACCATCCTGTTTGAATTTATTAAATAACAGATTAATCTCTTGGCTTCTAAGCCCATACAGGTTCATCACCATCGCCTTGATGTGGCAGACCATGGCATTGAGATCTAGGATTTACCCCAGGCTTTTAATTAGTGTTTTGCCATGAGCTTGTTCCAGTGGGAAACAGCCCGCCTTCTTTTTCTTATTTAGAAAACTCTCCTTATTCATAACTCCTGACCATTCAACGGGCAAGACCTATTGCCATAAGGGATAGGTTCACCCCTCCTCCTGTAGGCCCCTCCGCTTGGGGGAGGATGCACCTATGGGAGGAAGAAAAAAATGCTCTAATCAAGGGTGCAGGTAAGACTGCAGGGGGATGGATCCGCGAGATCCCAAAACCCAAGATCCCTGAGTGGCAAGCTCTGGTGCATGACGGTTGGCATGCATACCCACAAGCCGTCTCCTCAAAAAACATGCCAGGGCCTGTAAAAATTCCCCTCCCCGAGTGAGGACGCTCGCTCGGAGCAGAGAAAAACCCTGGGCCCTTAGAGGAACAGAGCCTCTGTCACCCCCTCAAAAAGAGCAGGCAACAATTGATGTCAATTTTCTAAATAAGAAAGGGGGAGATGTTGAGAGCCCTGCATGGAGTCTCTCTGCATGATAAGCTTGACTATCTCGCTGGAACATCTCTCGAGGCTATTTACAGAATCTGGTCTTTGCATCCTGCCCCAAACAAAGACCAGGTAGCTGCTATTGACCACCTTTTCACACTGCCCTAAGCAAGCATCCTGCAGCTGCTACGCCCAATGAAAAAGCTTCCTTATTCTTTTTTTTTTTTTTTTTTTTTTTCTCTTTGACATACAGGTTTTATTTCCTTTGGATATAAACTCAGAAGTGAGATTGCTATAAATTGATATAGAGACCATGGAAATAGGTATAACCATATGGAAAGCAGCAAGGAAAAGCTTCCTTATTCTAAGCATATAAATACCCCAGTGTGAAAAATAAAATTTGGCAGCTTGATCAGAATCCTTGTCTTGCTGTCCTTCTTCGTGTCTCTTGTCCCTTCATTCCTTCTCGCTTAGGTTCACCACCCTCGTTGAAGTCCTGCGGGTCGGGACAGTACATCAGCCAGTAGAGTCAGCTGCAGACATTAGATACATAAAGAGAACCAGCCTCTTGGCCCTATCACAGAATTGTCAGAACTTAGAAAACAGAGTGTTGCCTGTTAAATTACTTTTCATTTCAGTATGAGGAAGAACAAAGTACAAATTAAATTTAGATGTGGAGTGCCAGTCAAAAGGATCTTCCTAGCAATCTGAATTTCTTTAAGGGTGTCTCCCTTCTGTGGGCACCCCTATAAATGAGGGAGTTGGATACTATGCAGGACCCAGTCCTACATGTTAGAATCTGCTAAGGACTTAAAAAACCCTGGAGGGGCTGGGAAGGTGGTTCAGTGGTGTGAGTGCTTGCCTTGCATGCATGAGGCCCTGGGTTCAATTCCTCAGCACCACATAAGCAGAAAAAGCTAGAAGTGGTGCTATGGCTCAAGTGGTAGAGCGCTAGCCTTGAGCTGAAGAGCTGAGGGACAGTGTCCAGGCCCAGAGTTCAGGAACCATGACTGGCAAAAAAAAAAAAAAAGAAATGTACTTTAAAAACCCTGGATATAGGACTGGGAACCACCTTAGAGTGCTTGCCTAGCATGAATGAAGTCCTGGGTTTGATTCCTTAGTATTATGTAAATAAAGCCAAAAGTGGCACTGTGGTTAAAGTGGTAGAGCACTAGCCTTGAGCAAAAAGAAGCTTGACAGTGCCCAGTCCCTGAGTTCAAGCCCCAGGACTGGCAAAAAAAAAAGAGCCAAAAACCCTGGGGCACTGGTGGCTTAACTCATACCTGTAATCCTAGCTACTCAGGGGACAGGGAACTGAGGATGGTGTATCAAAGCTCGGCAGAACAGGGAAATCTCTGAGACTCTTATGTTCACTTAACCAGCGAATAACCAGAAGTGGAGGTGTGGCTCAGATGAGAGAGTGCTAGCCTTGAGCACAAAAGCTAAGGGACAGTGCCTAAGCCCTGAGTTCAAGCCCTAGTACCAGCACACACAAATAAAAACAAATCCTAGTTGTTCACCCTCTATCCCAGGCCAATAAATCAGTAAGGCTGGAACTTGACCCAGCCATAGCCTAGTGATTTCTCTTGATGGTCATTTTGAGAGGTCACTGTCCCACCAATTGTTTTCTGAGCTTTAAAACACCACTAGGCCTTTTCATTTAAGCAGTAGGTCAGCTGACATTCCACTAGATGGCACCTTCCAGCAAACTTCTGTGGGACCAGAGAGATCTTGCTCTGGCTCTAATGTCAAAGGATGTACAGAAAGCAGGGCATGGTGGTCTTTGCTGGCAATAAGGGGTCTGCCATGGATGAAAAGATTGAATTTGTTGAATAGCAACTGGCTGGTGAGTGTAGGAGCCACAGAAAGATAAGACTGGTCCTTGTTAGGAAACAGGCCAGGAAAGGAGACAGCTCCAATCTAATCAGAACTGATTCCACTCTGTCCTGCTGGCTTAGACAATCAGAACACTCTATTCTCTGGCTACAGGGATCAGTCCAGAGGGGAGCATCTGGACTCCAGAAGACAAATGTGAAACAAGAGGTGCAATTCTGCAGGTGTTATGTAGATTAAGTCAAGGAAATAGTAGCCTCTCCATTCAGATGAGACAGTATTGGATGTAAGTCTCCATGTGAGGCTTATCCAGGACATCTTGCTTAGGCTCAGCCAGACCATACAGAATACCTCCCTGAGCTTCTTTGTTTTGTTTTCCTGTTGGGTTCAGGGAGAGGAGGTAGGGGACCTGTCAAGGCCAAGGTTTCCTGTGGTACTCAGGAGCCCCTTGGGAACTAAGACTATTGCAGAAAGCATGATTGAATGGTGTGTGCAGGGGAAGCCTGATGCCAGCAGAAAGCTGCTGGTTTGTTTGTTTGCCCTGTTGTGTTTACACAGGATTCTGATAGATAACAGGACATCAGGAAGTTCATGACATTACCCTAGTGATCAGTGTGAAGACCTATTCTTCTTTTTTTTGATATGGGGCTTGAACTCAGGGCCTGGGTGCTGTTCCTGAGCCCCTTTGTGCTCAAGGCTGGTGCTTACCACTTGAGCCCCAGCACTACTTATGGTTTTTGAGTGGCTAATTGGAGAGAAGAGTCTTACTGGGACTTTTTCCCGGGCTTGCTTTGAACCATGATCCTCAGATCTCAGCCTCCTGAGTAGCTAGGATTACAGGCATGAGCCACTTACACCTGGCTGAAGACCTGTCCCTGAGTATCCTTAATCCATACTGCTTCCTGATATCCTGTTACTTACCTCTTGAATCTGACCTTTGATCATAAACTGAGACCACTCCAAGCTAACACATCCTCTCTGACCCATTAAAAGCAGAGGACAGAAGCTCAAGTGTTCTATCCCAGATTCCCCTCATCTCTCTCTTGACAAATGCATGCACAGAAGTCTTTTCTACTGTCACTGGACAGAATGGGCTCAGAGCCACAGTAAAGTGATGTTCTGTTGGTGGTGGTTTGTTTTTCTCCAGATCTCTATCTAGCATTGTGCCACAGGTTGGCTGTGTCCACAAGCAATGCCCCAGTTCCTCTCACACAACCTTCTTGAAACTACCTTGTCTCTGGGTTTCCATCACTGCCCTTCCCAGCACCTGACAGTTCTAGGGCTGAGCAGCCCATACTGTTTCTAGCCTAATGTGACTACATTATCCCTTGCGATCACCCCTACCTTATCTTATTGTTCTACGCAATTCTCAAACTTTCCAGAGTAAGAATACCAAGCCCCTAATTTTTTCTGAGAAAAAGTCAGAGGAAAATGGAGCTGAGAAGTAACACAGTTCAATCCCTGACATCATCTGTGTCTTTACTCCAACTGACCTCCCACACAAAAATTACCTAAGAATGCTGATTTTTTATTGCCTACTAAATGGGAATTTATAATTCCCCTTTAGGCCTGCTCTAGGAGACATATTTCAGATGTCTGCAGAAAGAACTCCTGATTGGCACCCTGTTCTAAAATGGCTAAATTTTCTGCTTTGTGGGCTGGCCTCCACCTCCTCTATGGGCTAGATGTTGACCTAGGATCTGCCTGGCTGGCATCAGAAGGTAGAGGATTAGCTGAGCCATTTAGACTTTCTCAGACTCTGAGATCAAGGAACACACAGGAAAGAAGGAAGCAATTACAGATATAACCTCACTAATTCCCACCAAATCCTAGGTAGGTTCTATTCTCGTTTCCATTTTTCAGATGAGAGAACTTAACCAGCCATCCCCTTTCACACTTATTTACTCATCTATTCAACACATATTTAATAACTTATCAGGCCTGGCATTGGTGCTCATGCCTGTAATCCTAAACTATTTGGGAGGCTGAGATCTTAGGATTGAGGTTCAAAGCCAGCCTGGGCATAATAGTCCATTAAACTCAAGTGCTAGAGAGACGGTCTTGAGCAGAAAAAGCCAAGTGAAAGAAATAAGGCCCTAGCACAAAACAAAGAAGGTTCTTTTCCCACAAACCAATCTATCACACACCAGGCTCTTTAGCAGGTGCTAGGATTCAATGATGGACAGGCAAATGGGTCCCAGTCTCACATAAATCATTCCATGTATAACAATTGTGTTAGGTACCAGCAAGGGAAAAGGTCATTATGGCTGTTACGAGCAGATCTAGTATTAGAACTAATTCTTGCTGGAATCTAAGTTCAATATTCAGGAAAAGTTCCACTATGCTAACTCACCTGGGCTGTTCACCAAGAGAGACACTGGTTTAGCCAATGAACCTCTTGTCCCTAGTTACTGAATATTCTTTCTCTCACTTTCTCTTCTTTTTCCTACCCCCTCAGCAAAAGGCAGACAGTGCAGTATGCTTTGTACATGCATTCTGGCATCAGCTTCAAGTTTGCATAGCAATTTTCAGTGCATTGGGCTACACCTTGCTTTTCTTATATAAACGATCCTGGAGATCACACCATATACATACAGATTTTCCTATTCTTTTCTTCCAACTGTGAAATATTCCATGATGTGAGTGAATTTCAGATAATGGATAGGTTATTTGGAATCATTATTAATTAATTAAAATTATGCCAGAATCAGTAGCTTTGTTTACATTCTGTTCTATAACATGGAAGTAAATCTTTTTCATCTTTTTGATTGTGCTGGTCTTGAGGCTTGAACTGAGGGCCATGAGCTTTTATGCTCATGGTTAACAATCTACCACTTGCACCAAACCTCCACTTTCAGGGTTTTTGTTTTTGTTTTTTTTTTTGTCGGTCGTGGGGCTTGAACTCTGGGCCTGGGCACTGTCCCTCAGCTCTTCAGCTCAAGGCGAGCGCTCTACCACTTGAGCTACAGCACCACTTCCCAGGGTTTTTTTTTTTTAGTTAATTGGAAATAAGAGTTTCATAGGCTTTCCTACACTAAGCTGGCTTCCAACTACAATCCTCACATCTCAGCCTCCTGAGTAGCTAGGATTTCAGGCATGAGCCATTTTAAAACATGTATTTAACATAAAGATTTACACTTCCTAACCCAACACCAATGGTTCATATCTATATTCATAGCATCTCAGGAGCTTGAGACCTGGAGGGTTGGTGTTCAAATCCAGCTCAGGTAGATAAGTCCACAAGACACCCATCTCCAATTAGAGGCAAAAGTGCTGGACTAGAGACAAGACTCAAGTGACAGAGTACCAGCCATCAGCATGTGAGCTAAGCAAGAACAAGAAGCCCTAAGTTTATAACCTCCATCATCTACAAGGTTTTTTTTTTGCCCGTCCTGGGCCTTGAACTTAGGACCTGGGTACTGTCCCTGAGCCTCTTTATGCTCAAGGCTGATGCTCTACCACTTGAGCTACATCATGACTTATGGCTTTTTGTGAGAAGTTTATTAGAGATAAGAGTTTTAAAGACTGAGCTAGCTTTGAGTTTTTATTTTCAGATTCTCAGCTTCCTGAGTAGCTAGGATTACAGGTGTGAGCCACCAGTGCCCAGTAATACTTCTAACTTCTCTTAAAATGTCTAAGATCTCCTGGATGCCAGTGGTTCACACTGTAATCCTAGCTACTCAGGAGGCTGAGATATGAGGACAAAGGTTTGAAGCCAGCCAGAGCAAGACAGTCTATGGGACTCTTATCTCTAGTTAACCACAAAAAAAGCCAGCAGTAAATCTGTGGTTCAAGTCCCTGAGAAAAAAGCTCAGGGACAGAGTCCAGTACTTGATTTCAAGCCTGAGGACCAGTACATAAATATGCAAGATCTGGGCAATACTAGGCACACTGTCCTTCAAGGTAATTACAAGTTGAGGCAGGGGTTATCAGACACTTGACTTTAGAAGTTTAAGCTGGTGAAATTTCATTATGAATATATGAAGGCTTCATAAATTTACAGATGCTGAGGGAAGACTGGAACCCAGTCTCCCAGACTCTGAGTCCACAGACCCTCGTAGCCTCAAGTAGAAAAGGAGGAGAGAGCAAGAGGTGACAAGTTCTAAATATTCTCAGGTTGGGGAAGGACAGGGGTTATTTGAAAGTTGGCTCTGTGCACAAACAGCCAGTTCCAGACTCTGACCACACCACCAATTTATGCTGAAGGAAGGGGCTAGACACTGCAGTCCAACAGACTTGATAGCATCCCAGTTCTGTTCCTGTGTGACCACCGCCTTGTCTCATCACCTCTCTGAGTCTCCTGTCTGGTCTACAGAGCAGGGATGAATGAAAACATTAGGGAAAAATGGAGCAATGCTTAATTCTGTTTTCTCCACCCCTCCCTGCCCTCCATCTCATCCACCAAGCCACATATTTTGAGATTTGTTGTGCTCAGACATCATTGAGCATGCTGACTTGTGGTGGCTTCCCAGAATTTGCATGCAGGCCCACATCATGCTCCATGCTCATCTTTACAGTACAGGCCCATCACTGGCCTGAGTGGGAAAATGGCAGACCTCTGTTCCCTGCAGTGGTCACAAACCTCTACTGTCTTCAGAGCCCTAGTACCTGATGGCTCTGCCTCTCCATGATGGATCCCACAGTGGACATGGAGACCACAGGGACCTACCACCACAGGCGGTGGTCACAGCCTACTGTGAGCAAGGGAAGAGAGGAGGGGGCCTCTAACTGCCCTCCCAACTCAGGCGTGGAAGGCAGATCCCACAGGGATGACCATGAGGGGTCAATCTGACTATTTTAGGGTACAAAGGCAGGCATAGCCCAGGGTGACTCCTCCAGCTGCCCTCAGGCTCATGGCACCATAGCGTTCTCTGAGAAAGAGAGAATCTGCTAATAAATATGGCCTGGCTGCCAACAGGATGACCGTGTGATTCATTTGAGTAATGAAATGCCATTTATTCTTTTAATAATAACAACAACAATATTAATAAATCACTCATACACTTTCCCAGTATTGTTTTCTTTTGCCTGTCCTGGGGCTTGAACTTAGGGCCTGTGTTGCCAGGTTCAGCTGTGGGTCAAGTTCTCTTGCACCAGCATATGGCAAAGGAATTCATACACTTTTCCCAGGCCCTGACTTCAAGCCACAGGACTGGGAAAGAGAACAAGCCCTGGGGCTGAAAACAAACAAACAAACAAAAAACTTAGAGAGTTTGTTGGGTTCTCCTCACCATTTTTTTGGCCAGTCCTGCAATTTGAACTTAGGGTCTGGGTTGTCTCATTCAGCTGTGGGTCAAGTGCTATTGTGCCAGCATAAGACAAAGTAAATTTAAACACCATTCCCAGGCCCCTGACTTCAAGCCCTAGCACTGGCACCAAAATAAATAAATAATGAATTTTTTAAAAACACCTAAAATGGGGGCTGGGAAGGTGGCTCAGTGGTAGAGTGCTTGCCTTGCATGCATGAGGCCCTGGGTTCGATTCCTCAGCACCACATAAGCAGAAAAAGCCAGAAGTGGCCCTGTGGCTCAAGTGGTAGAGCGCTAGTCTTGAGCTGAAGAGCTGAGGAACAGCACCCAGACCCAGAGTTCAGGCCCCATGACTGGCAAAAAAAAAAAAAAAAAAAAAAAAAAAAAAACACCTAAAATGTTTGTTGGGACCTCCTTGCCATTTTCTTTCTAATTTTTTTTTTTTTTTTGCCATTCCTGGGATTTGAACTCAGGTCTTGGTTTCCTGTTTAAGTTGTGTGTCAAGTGATAGAGCATCAGTCTTGAGCAAAAAAAGGTCAGGCACAGTCCCGAGGCCCTCACTTTATGACCCATGACTGGCAAAGGGGGGGGGAACATAAAGCAAACATAGAATGTTTGTTGAGACCTTCTGGCCATTGTTTTTTGCCAGTCCTGGGGCTTGAACAAAGGGCCTCAACTGCCCAGTTTGTCTGTGGGACAAGTGGTAGTGCCCCAGCCTAGTGCTAAGAAAACTCAGACTGTTCCCAGGTCAAGACCCAAGACTGGCAAAGAGAAAATGCTTCAGTATTTTGAAGGGGGCAAAATATGTAAACCTTTTATTGTGATCTCCACACCACTCATTTTACAGTCCTGGGATTTGAACCTAGGGCCTGGGTTGCCCAGTTCAGCTGTAGTTGAAATGGTAGCATGCCAGCATAGGGCAAACAAATCTCAGGCACATTTCCCAGGCCCTAATTTCAAACCCAAGGCCTGGCAAAAACAAAAACAAAAACGGCACAAAAATTTTATTGGATCTCCCTCTATCCTCTTCCTTTTCATTTTTCTTTCTTTTTTTTTTTTTTAATCTTTTTTGTTGCAACTCCTGTGATTTGAACTCAGGGCCTGAGTTGAATTTGTTGGGGTGTTGGTGATGTGGTAGATAGAGCACTGGACTTGAGCAAAAGAAGCTCTGAGATAGTTCCCAGGTCCTGCGTTCAAGCTCTGGGACTGGACAAAACAAAACAAAACAAACAAAAAACCCACAAAAACTTTGTAATGATCTGCCTTACATTCTCTTTCTCTTTTTTCTTTCCTTTTTTCTTTCTTTCTTTTTTTCCTACTCCTGGGATTTGAGCGCAGGGTCTGAGTTGCGCTGTTCCCTCAGTTTTTTCACTCCATGGTAGCAATCTAAAAGTTGAGCCACAGCTCTACTTCTAGCTTGAGCTAGCTGTTTGGAGACGTGCTTTTCATGGCCTTTCCTCCTTCTAGGGCTGGACTCCCACTGAGATCTTCCTGATTTCAGCTTCCTGAGGGAGCTAGAATGAGCACCACTGCCCCATAAATGATGAACCAAACAAAAACAAAAACACACAAAAAGTTTGTTGGACTTCCCCTCCATGTTCCTCCTTTTTCATTTTCTCTTTATTTTTGTGCCAATCCTGAGACGTGAGCACCAGTGCCCCACATACAAAAACATACAAAAAATATGAATGAGACTCGAGGAGGAAACAAATGAACACCCCTCTGTCCAGCAGACTCCATCCATCTTCAGTCGGGACATGCATGTCCAGAAAGATATTCTGGTTTGTAAAGTAAAAGATGATTGTCAGGCAGAGTGAGGTATTTGGATGTTAAATAGATTTTAATTTAATATGGAAGAGGTTGTGCACTCTCTATAGCTAAAACGAATTGTAAATGTCAGTCTAGAGCCAGGTTATTATGATAAACTTTTCCTGAGGTTTGGAAGGTACTGTCAAGCCAGGAGGGCACTGATATATAATCTTAATTATATATAGTGAACAAATTAATATATACTTTATATTATATAAAATATAATCATTAAGCTGGGTGCTGGTGGCTCACACCTGTAATCCTAGCTACTCAGGAGGCTGAGATCTGAGGATCATGGTTCAAAGCCAGCCTTGGCAGGAAAGCCCATGAGATTATCTCCAATAAACCACTAGAAGTGGCACTATGGCTCAAGTGGTAGAGCACTTGCCTTGAGCTGAAGAGCGCAGGGACAGGGCCCAAGCCCAGAGTTCAAGCCCCACGACTGACCAAAAAAAATGTATATATATATATATATAATAATTATAAAATAATACTAAATATATATTTATGTATAGCACAATACATAAATATATTTAATAAAATGAAGTATATTATAATATAATATAAATGTATACAATATAATTATATAAATATATTAAATTATGTCATATATTAATTAACACACATTTAATATGTTTAATGTAATATTAATATATGTTATGTATTTAAAGTTTAGTATTTGTTGCCAGAGCAGTACTAAACACCTAGACAGCTGCAAGGCACAAACACATTGTATTAGACCTCTGATACTGAAAGATTAAAAATTAGAGTTACCTTTTTACAAATGCTAACTGCTGGTTTTGCTTCTGTAAACTTGCTAGCACTGACCCTTCCCCTCCCTGGAGATATAGAAAAAGCTTCGGAGTCTAGGAGTCTAGGTGTCGGCCCTGGGACAAGCCCTGTAGTCGTAAATAAAGAGCTAATAAATAATTTCCCCAAATGAACAAAGAGTATGTTCCTCGGCATTCCTGTGCAGAAATTCCCAGTTTAGGGGGCTCAAGATAAGGGCCATCTGGTGAGCTCTGCAGACTAGGCCAAATTGTTAATCAATCACAAACCTGTAACACTGTAAATCTCCTAACCCTTATCTCCCAGAGTGCCTACCTTTGTCTGCACTAATTGTCTTATTACAAAGAGTGTTATAAACTTCCCCGTGTAGTAAACTGAGCCAATCCCGGGGAACCTGGGGTCTTATGCTAATCCTGGGGCTTTTGTCTTTAAAAGTGCCTGTAACCGCTGCTCAGGGCTCCCTGTCTGCCCTGGACAGAGAGCCCGTTTGCGCAAACGCCAAATAAACTCCTCTTGCTTATTGCAGCTGCTGGTTTGGAGTCTTGGTTCTTGGGGTGCCCTCCCATTGAAGAAAGCACCCCAGGGGGTCTTGGGTCTTTCAATACTTTTATTTTGTGTGTATTCCTCTGCATTATTTTATTGAATTAACTTTTGGCATTGAATGTCTCTTATATGTCTAAAAGGTATGTTTCATGAAATCTCATTTTCTGGTATTTTTTAATGTTGTCTCTAAGCTTTTACTAATTTCTCAGACTAATTAAGCTATATATACTAGATTTATCATGTTAAGAAAACCATGGAATGGGACAAACACTAGAAAGTTCATTTTTAGCACCTTTAGAACAGTATAATCATATTGAAACTGATTTGTCCTAATATTTATAAATATGATACTTTTTCATATCAAGTTGAGTAGATATTATATAATATACATATATTATGCATAATATACATATATTATGCAGTTACATCAAAACTTTTTATTTTACTTTACAAGCTCACTCACTCCCATGTACATAGTAGGGGGTTTTTGTACACAATCACACATTCATTTAAGTTCTGGATTTATGAGAAATGAATTAGGCCAATATAAAATCTTCATGAGTTAATAAACTTATTTTTGTCAATAGTAGGGTTTGAACTCAAGGCTCAGATTTGCTTGGCTTGTTTGAATAGCACTAAAATACTTGAGCCATGCTTCTAGTCTGGCATTTTACTGGTTACTTAGACATGGAGTCTCATCTTTTCCTGCCCTGGATGGCCTTGGGCTGATGATTAAATTGAACAAATTAATAGTGGCCAATGAACATTCTGAAACTGCAGAGTAGTACCAGATTTGGACAGACCCCTCTGGCTTGGGGTTATCTGTTCCCTTACTTTGTGTCACATCCTCCAGGATTTGCAGAAACACAGAGTCCAGGGATTATAGACTGCTGCTTTCATGCAGAATTATGGGTGAATACTCAACTGATGCAGATATGAGGAGTGACAGAAGCTAATGGCTAGATGTAAGGTGAAGGAATGTGAGAAGAGGACAGGTTACAGAGATAAATATCAGAAACCTATTACCCTCCTCTATAGATAGAGCCTCAGGACTCTCTCCCTTCCAGGCCCTGAGGCCCTCATGCGCTCAGTGTTTCCTAGTCACCCAGTTGAATCTGGATCCTATGTCAATGAATGATGACTAGAAACTTCAACTGAATGAAGGAATTTCCAGTGAATTCTTTTTTATTTTAATGCCAATGACAAAGAACATAAGTATTACAAAGCTTTCCCATGTCCATTCAAATATACAATATATTATACATGTACATGGAATAGATATGTAATATATGGAGTAAATATGCAATAGCTATGTAATAGGCATGTGATAGATAGGCAATATGTATTTGTAATATTAAACGTAATATATGTTTAATATATTAATTTATATATGTCCTTATTGTACCATATGAAGTCTTTGATATTCAATAACATGTTAAATTCAAATAAAGGCCTTACCCCATATGGTTATGGTTTTTATCCCTTATGATTCATATGAAATTGAGTTTGAGCAACAGCTCTAGGCTGGGCCCCTACATGGGTAGGACTTTTCTCCAGTAGAAACTCTATGGGTTTGAGTAAGGTTCCTACAGAGATAAAAAGCTCTGACACTGTAAATATTTATGGGGAAATTCTAAGATGAATGTTTGCTGATGTTTTCTCATATTTCTATACTTAGGAAGAGATATAGAACTCTGCATAGGTGGCAGTTCCTTCATGAGCCACCAGAGCCTTTGGAATCCTTGAAGAAGCATCATTGGCTCATCATCGCCCATAATGAAATTTTTTATTGGGTTCAGTTCCTTAGTTGTGTTAGACTCTTGAGTTAAATTTAGAAGTTCATTTGAACTTTAGAGTATAATCTCACACAGGCAGGATAAGTGCATGGAACTTTACCTGCCACAGGATGAGGCAGAATTGAAGGATTTTTGTCAAAAAAGAGGACTGGGTAAAATATAGCTTGGAGTACAAAGAAGCGTGTATCTCCTGGCCTTCAGTGGCCACCTACACTTATCCATAGCCATTGGCCCAGATGGAGATATTTGTTGCATAGTTGTACCCAAGTGGCCTTTTGGTTGGTCCACTGTTCAAACAATGAGTCAGACTTCCTTCCACAGCCTGGGGTACAGAGAAACCCTCAGGCTAAATGGGGAACAGTTAGGAGAGCCCTGGAACATCCACTGTCATATAAAATAATTATATTCCAAGTACATTTCCTAGTTTAGTACCTTTCATCATAGCTACTACTCAGGAGCTTCACCAATAAAAATACAGCCATATATACACAGACATGGAGTTATTGCCATTTTTTGCATGTCATGGGGTTTAAACACTTGGCCTTGGCAATGTCCCTCAGCTCCTTTGGCTCAAGGATAGCACTCTACCACTTGAGCCACTGCCCCACTCCTGTTTTTTTCTGGGATTCATTGGAAATGAGTGTCACAGACTTTGCTGCCCCAGCTGGATTTGAACCTGGATTCTCTACATCTCAGCCTCTTGAGAAGCTAGGGTTACAGGTGGTGAAAGACGCCCGAAGGCGTGGGGTGTCCTTCAATCTGAAGAGACCCTTCCCCAAGGAACAACGAGACCACTTGTGCGGATGCAAACAGCAAGAGGTTTATTCGGGCATGCCTCGGCTCCCAGGTGCACTCAACCTCGAGATCCACAAGGTTCGGGTTGAGTGTCTGGGAACCGGTTACACGGGTACCCGGGGCGACAGAGTCTATCGGGAGACTTGCGCGCCAAGTGCCTGAAAGCACCCTATTTTTATGGGCAGCAGAAGCGAGGTTACAGAAGCGAGATGCCTGGTTACAGGGTATTGATTGGTTAATTTCAAATTACGCTCAGGGTGAGGATTGGTCAGGTTACGCTGGCCAGATGGGGTAGGTGGGGTTGGGGGAAAGCTGACGTGTCGGTACTTGCCCTGACAAGTCTGTGCTGGTCGCTATGCTCCGAAACTGTTCGTTCCCTAATTTTGACAAGTGATTTATTACCTCCTGCCCTACCCTGCTATTAGAGCTGAATTTTACAGGAAGGGACGGGTGGGTCGGCTATTTTCCAGGAATGTCTGGTTTTAGGGCATGTAATGACTTGCCTGTGTCCTGCTTCGCTCTCTTAGGTATGCAGGGGAAGGGGCAGCAGTTTTCCTTAAAGGGCTCAATGGGGGGCTCAATGGGTGAACATATACTGGAGTCTGGGGTCTTTCATTCCCCCATTTTCTTTTTGCCTGAATGAAATCCTTCATTCAACTGGAGATCCCTCCGTTAATTTAAGTTGATGATATTGTGGGGTTAATACTAGGGCCTGTACGACCGATAGGCGGTCCTTTACAAATTGTATTAAGCGATTTATGATGCAAGGGCCTAAGGTGAGGGTTAACAAGAGTAGTATTAGCGGTCCCAATAAGGAGAATATTAAGGTAGTGAACCATGGGGACCGGTTCCATAATCCTTCGTACCAGCCTTGTTGGGATGCTGACTCTTGCTGTCTTTTGTCTAATCTTTCTTTGAGTTTGTCTAGGGTCCTGACTCCGTGTATCAATTTTATACCAGCTGTACTTGTAAGCTCCAATTTTAAGACATACTCATACCATTTGCGACATACTTAAACTTTCTGAGGTTTGTCTTAAAGACAATCCTTACTTTTCAAATTTCCCCAATTCTCTTTCCAAGGCTTTCTTTACTTCCTTCTTTCTTTACAATTCCTTTCCCAAGGCTTTCATTACCACCCTCTTTCTTTACAATCTCTTGACCATCTTTGTGGCTGTAGTTTAAAACTGCCCAATTTTCCTTTGGCTTGCGGAACCTTTATCTTAGAACAGCCTTAAGGCACCACCGTGATGCAGAAGCTTGCTAGATTTTAAGGCTAAGAGTATTACCTCTATTGATAACACACTCAGGTTATTACCATATCAAAGTCAAACTAGGCTGTGAACATAGAGTGGATTTCCAGTTACTATGCACTGAAGTGCCTAAGACAAGCAAGCCAGTGATATCCTTGTCCCCAATATCCACTGTGGGAAGAAAGGGTTTCTGGATATCACCCAAAAGAATGTCCCACAAGATCTTAGATTTAGCAGCAGTCAACCATGAAGCAGACTTAGGTGATGGAATCAAGCAGGAGTTCCTCCAAGTAACTGTCAGGCCGTCGTTGAACTTTACCCATTAAGGTGTACAGCAGCAGCAGCAGCAACCGGAACAGCAGGGTCTCTCAGTGGCTCCAAGGGACTGTCGTCACACCTCATGCTGGGCTGTAAATTCCTACACAGACTGGTTAAAGATACATTGCCTAGGCTTGGCAGGCTTTGATCCTGTTGGTTTTTAAGATCTTTTAAACAATAGCTCAGGACAATTTGCCAAAATCACAACTTTTTACTAACCAGATATTTTTGTAAATAGACACAGAAGGCTTAGTCTTGTAACCATCTCTGACAAATGCAGTCTCCACACCTTGCACACCTACAACAGTTAACACTATTTTTTTATGTCCTTATTAAAAATTATTTTATCTATTTCGCCTCATTTTTCCAAAACTGACTCTGGACTCTTGATCTTAAAATAGGGGTAGAAGGGCGAAGGTCCATCTTCTGTAACTTCTTCAAGCTGACTTTAGGGGCGTTGATCTTACCTAGCCAGGAGCCTATAACCTTAGCCTATTTTACAAAGAGGCCATCAGGGTTAGAAGTCATTAAGAACAATATTTAACTTTTGACAACTGCACAGACCTTTTCTCCAGCTATAGCAGTATAGCTTGTTTAGCACTCTGGTTTGTAAAAGCATCTTTCTGGATGACTTAGGAATGTGATCTCTAGTAACCCTAACACAATGCCTGAGTTACCTTTGCAGGCCTTTAGACAGATATCAATAGAAACACACTCTCAGGTTTACAAACTTTTTCCTGAGAAGATGAATTTCATGTAACTGGTGTCAGCTCAATATTACTGCCAATTAGAGCTTTTGGCACATAAAGGGGTTAAGATTTAAACTACCCCCCACATTTTATAACATTAGCTTTTTACTATCACAGAGGACTGGCAAGTTCCTGTCCCTTACAAGGTAGTCATGAACATTAGGCATGCTTCCAAACTATCTTCCTATGACCTCCCGGCTCTGATCAGTTTTGAAGGGCCACGCACAAATGACTCTAGGATCTGACACTTCTGCCATCCAAGCAGTGGCTTACTGCCTCTGGATGCTCCACCATTGCTTTTTGTCCCAGGAGTGTCTTCTCTACATTGGGATAAATGCCTCATTGGCATTTTCCTTAGCTGGTTGCTGGACTTGAACTCAGGGCCTGAGCACTGTCCCTCAGCTCTACAGCTCAAGGCTAGCACTCTGCCACTTTGAGTCCCAGACTCGGGGCTTGAATGCTGTCCCTTAACTCTTCAGTCCAGGGCTAGTACTCTGCCACTGTGAGTCCCAAAGCATTTCTGCTTGCTCTTTCAGCACTCTGCTGGCTGAGTAGAGGTGACAGTCTCACAGGGACCTTTTTGTGCCCGGGCTGGCTTTGAACCAGTTTGCAGATCAATGAGTCTTACAAAAGGCCATTTTACTCCAATTAAAAGCAACAAGGTGGTCAACATAGAAGTAGCTTTTAAGCATGCTCTTACCTGAAACTTATTAAGAGTCAAAGTTACATCTGACAACTTGTAAGAATTCTCTGTGCTTTGCTTTGGGCTTGCTGGAAACTTGACAAACCTATAAGAGCAAACTAGAATAGCAATTATTTTGGTAATCCTAATTTTTCCTTTGTGCACATTGAGGCCAATGTCAAGAACAATTTTACATTTAAATTTTATATCCAAAAATTCATTCCCTATATATTTTTTTAACCTCTTATTAATCACCTTTAATATTTTATACTTTGGTTATTATTTGCGTTTTGAAAAGATCCCTTGAAATCTTGAGGCCAAGTGTTACTCATTGCCTCTTGGCTGCTTGTTTTAAAACAGACACACATTAAGATTTTTAAACTCAAATGACAATTTTCCTTAATGCAAGAATTACAGTCACCTTTACTATACCACAAAGCTAGATTTAACATCTTTATAACTTTTAAAAACATCCTAATTGTAAAACATAATTGAAAGTAAGCCACATTATACAAATAACTTTTTACCCTCTTTTTAAGGCCTTCCTAATTTTAATGTTAACACATCCAAGGGAAAGTTTAGCAATACTAATCAGATTATCACATCATTCATTTTAACCATCATGTTTTCAGTGCCTATCTGCAGGGAAAAGAGACAGAACAACGATGGGCCACTTGGCCCCTCCTATGGAATAGGCAGGCACACACCCAATCTGGCTCTTTAGGGTTAGATGAACTGCGTTTGTGCCAGTTTGCCTCATCATGCTTGGACTCCTCCCAGGGCCTGTCCCACTGCATGACCAGCTGAACTGCACTTCTACTTGTTCACCCTTCACCCCTAAAGATAGGTCTTCTGTTGGTTTCTAAGTTTTTCCCAGTCTCTTCTCTTGGTTCTCAAATGAAATACAGTTTTAGATAGACAGAACAGGTAACATCTTTGACAGTGTTAAACTAACCTTTACATTTAAATTTCTAATATTTATCCCCAAATTTTAGCCAAGGGAATTAGACCCCAAACAGCCAATGCATTTTTGTTAAGCCAGATAACTTGATTACAGTATAAACAGACTTATGCATTTTAAAATATTAGTTTTTAAAATACCAGATTTTCTAATTTGCAAGTTAAAGAACCTTTTAAAAAGCCATTTAAAACAATGTGAAGATTTTTAAAAATTTTTTGGTAATGTCCAAACCTCATAACCTTTTGAATTTTTAAATTTAAACTCACCCAATTGTTACAGCATGCTGACAATTTTTTATCTTTGAACACGTTCACAGACACACACAAAACACACAGATCTTAAAGCGCGCAAAAATCAAAATCAGTTGTACGTACACTTTCTAAAGGTTTTAAACAAAAAATTTAAGACAGTATTTCTTTTAGAACTATGTACCTTTGTTGTGCTTCATTTTCACAGAGTTTGCTTGTTAGCAAGGCTTTTGAATCTCTTCTGAGTTGGAGGAGGGCTGAGGGAGGGAGTCACCTAAGACTAAACTGGCCTGATTTTTTTAACCCAATTTTAGACAGAACTAGCTGAGAAGTCCAAACCAGGTACACAGCCTTCTATGCCCTTTCCTCTCCTCCAGCAGCCTCCACTGGGAGAAGGTGCAGCCTGAGGCTTGAAGGGAACCAAACTAGCCCAGTAACCTTCCATGCCTCACAGGGAGGGTGGGCATAGCAGGTCTGTGACCAAGCCCAGCTGGAACTTTTATTCCCTCAGAGATGTTTAAATAAATAAATAACAAAAACACAGATAAACACAAAAACCAAGGATCCACATTTAAACTGGTACCAATTCTAAAAACAGGACTAGACAAGAACTGAAGGCTGAGTTGGGGACTAATGGGCCCCAGTTTATCCCTACCGGAACTCTGTGCTGTTCTCACTCAGCAAGCTGAATCCAGAGTCTGCTGGGTGAGCCTGCCACACTCACCCAGAACTTTCCTACCCCATAAAACAACACACTAAAGTTAACAAGACAAACATGTGGCCACAAAGACAAAATCAAGTCTCAGTGAATGGGGCGACATCTCACCACCATTCATTTACCAGGGGACTCAACCCCCCTACTCACCTCCGGAGGATTTTTCTCTTAGAGTCCTGCAGACGTTGACCCAGGGGCCTTCCAAGGCAGAGGCGAATTCCCAGTCATCTTGGGGCAAGGGAAGGAAGTCCCTAGCGGCCGTTCCCTCAGACTGACAGGTTCTCCCCCATGCTCAGACCCCCGAGCCAAGGCCCGAGGCTAAGATCTAACTGAGGCCACCTGCAGATGGTCAGTGGCAATTTCATAATTGACAAATAAGCAAGTTCCCAAAACCTGACAATCTCGGCTCAGGCTGTGACTTCCAGTGATCTATAGTCAGACTTAAGGGGGTTGTTAGTTGCTGCCCCATCCCTTTAAGGACAACAAAACAGACAACAGAAACAATTAACACTAAACAGAAACACAAAAACAGACAGGCGCCAAACAGAAAAAGCAACTTCAGATGGCAGTGGCCGACCATGGCTAAACTCCCCGGGAAGGAGAGAGAGCTGAGGTTGGGAAATTGGAGAGGGAAGGAGTGGGGGAGAGAGCTGAGGGGCAGATGGAAGGGTTAAGGGGGTAGGGATTTGGGGGGCCGGGGTAGATAAGAAGGGTTTCATCCACGGGGGAGGTTCTAAAATAAGAGCTTCCCAAGTAACAATATAGGGGACCTGGTCTGGGTGTCCGTGCGGTCCCGGGTCCATGACTTTGGCCTTAACCTGTAAGGCAATGGTTAGATTAAAGGTTCCTTCCCGTGGCCAGCCACAGTTGAAAGTGGGCCATTCTGATGAACAAAAAGTTATCCATTTTCTTTTCTTAACTTCTACTGAAAGATTGTGAGCTGACGTTTGTACCTCTCTCCAATGTTGTAGGGTTAGGGAGAGAGGGGTCGTGACAGTTTGTCCCATTTTAAAACTGTTAACGAACACAAAAACAACAATACAGACCACAATACAGACTACACTTAGCTTCGCTGCGCGCTGTTGTTAACAAACCAAAAGCAAAACCTGATGGAGGCTTGTTTGGGTTTAACCTAAGGAGTAACACAAGCTTATTAGCAGTAACACACTCTCCCAGATTCCCCACAGCGAAGGCAAAGGCAGCAAACCAACAGAAAAACAAACCACAGGGGCAGCAGCAATGCAAGCAACCAAAACTCTACAGCAAACAACATTACAAATTATAACTGGTCACGCTACTTTGTCGCTGCGCGGTTTCGACAATCAGCCGAAGGCAAAAACCAGGCGGAGACTGTTTTGAGAGTCCGGATCTCTCGTCTCCTAGGCAAATCATGCGTCTAAAAGAGGACTGAGTTCCAGATGGGCCACTTTTTCAGGCCACCCTGATGAGCCACTTTTTCAGGCTCCCTGACGGGCCAATATTTCAGGCCACCCTGACGGGCCAATATTTCAGGCCACCCTGATGAGCCACTTTTTCAGGCTCCCAGAAGCCCCCAGGACGTCTCCTGGGGACCGCGGTCGGGAGTACGAGCTCGTCAGCTCCTCCACGGGTCCGCCTGATACAGACGAGAACGGCCGAACTCACCAGATTCGCAAGCGCACAGTAATTGGCCACACGTGACTTCAGACAGCACACAGACAGCACACAGACGACACACAGATGCTGGCCAGCTTACCTCCCGAAAATGGGTCGGTGGTCCCTGGGTGGGGGTCTCTATCCCGGACGAGCCCCCAGATGAAAGACGCCCGAAGGCGTGGGGTGTCCTTCAATCTGAAGAGACCCTTCCCCAAGGAACAACGAGACCACTTGTGCAGATGCAAACAGCAAGAGGTTTATTCGGGCATGCCTCGGCTCCCAGGTGCACTCAACCTCGAGATCCACAAGGTTCGGGTTGAGTATCTGGGAACCGGTTACACGGGTACCCGGGGCGACAGAGTCTATCGGGAGACTTGCGCGCCAAGTGCCTGAAAGCACCCTATTTTTATGGGCAGCAGAAGCGAGGTTACAGAAGCGAGATGCCTGGTTACAGGGTATTGATTGGTTAATTTCAAATTATGCTCAGGGTGAGGATTGGTCAGGTTACGCTGGCCAGATGGGGTAGGTGGGGTTGGGGGAAAGCTGACGTGTCGGTACTTGCCCTGACAAGTCTGTGCTGGTCGCTATGCTCCGAAACTGTTCGTTCCCTAATTTTGACAAGTGATTTATTACCTCCTGCCCTACCCTGCTATTAGAGCTGAATTTTACAGGAAGGGACGGGTGGGTCGGCTATTTTCCAGGAATGTCTGGTTTTAGGGCATGTAATGACTTGCCTGTGTCCTGCTTCGCTCTCTTAGGTATGCAGGGGAAGGGGCAGCAGTTTTCCTTAAAGGGCTCAATGGGGGGCTCAATGGGTGAACATATACTGGAGTCTGGGGTCTTTCAGTGGGAGCCACTGACACCTGGCTTTCTTTTCTTATTTTTTAATTTTGAAAATGTGAATGCTTTAACAGTGTCATTCCAATGTTTTGAATTTGTAAATAAACTACCCCATGTTTTTTATAGCTACTTTCTCTGAGAAGGATTTTCTCACCTCATCTTTCACTTTGGAAATAGTTTTCAAACTAAATGGGAGAAATGACTGTCACAGGAATTGGGAGAAAATGTCAGTACAACTTGCCAATTCTGTCTCATAGTATCAATTTGCAGCCCATTTACTGTCTCAGGACAAGAGGACTGAAAGCTGGAGTGGTCTTCATTCTATTGTATCATTCCTTTTGTCTGTAAAATGATCTAATAGTTGTTATTTGTGTCCCCAGCCTTAAGTATCTATAATATGATAGAGGCATCTTCATGTTTCTATTTTTCTCTAATCTTTGTCAAGATTTAGACAAAGATTTGTACAGAGCAGCTCTTCAGTGAATCCCTTGAAAAAAGCTACTTTAAGAGTCCTCAGAAAGAGCACAGCCTAGAGGCTGTCTTCCCTATGCTCCGTGAGGTCATGGGTCAGTCTCTGTTGTTGGCCATTATTGAAGATAGTCACAGAGCTGTCCTTGGTCATACAGTCAGGTTACAGAGCTTAGCCAGGACTTAGCTGACATCAGAAAACTGTAGCCCAGATTCCAGAGATCTTTCCTTTACACTGCCTTACTTAAACTACCTATGCTGGCTTAATAAATTGCTCTGCCCATTGGCCACAGACATGACAGCTGTCCATTTGCTGTTTTGTGTTGTTGTTATTTTTTTTGTTTTTTGGTCAGTAGTAGGGCTTGAACTCTGGGCTTGGGCACTGTCCCTGCACTTTTCAGCTCAAGGCGAGTGCTCTACCACTTAAGCAACAGCGCCACTTCCAGTTTTCTAGTAGTTTATTGGAGATAAGAGTCTCACAGACTTTCCTGCCCAGGCTGGCTTTGAACCGTGATCCTCAGATCTCAGCCTGCTGAGTAGCTAAGATTACAGGTATGAGCCACCCCGCCCATCTCCATTTGCTGTTTTGAATATCTTATGCTGTCATTCTGGTTTGCCTTTTAGATCTTTTGTGTCAGCATGGATGATGTCAGAGGATAATAACTTGGATATTCCAAACAAATAGAGAAACTGCTGTAGCTCAGGTGTTAGAGCACCAGTTTTGTGTGAGAAAGCTGAGCAAGAGTTTTAGGCCTGAAGTTCAAGACTCAGTATGGGGAAAAAAGAATATAAATGCATTATTGGAAACAAAAGCTTCCCCCCCTTTTTAGGTCAGCAGAAAACTAGGTGTAAGGCAGGGAATCTTTTAGATACTAAACCATACACCTTTTTTAAAATTTTTATTATTTTTTTTGGGGGGGGTACGTTCATGGGGCCTGAACTCTGGGCCTGGGCGCTGTCCTCAGCTCTTCAGCTCAAGGCTAGCACTCTACCACTTGAGCCACAGCGCCACTTCTGGCTTTTTTTCTGCTTATGTGGTGCTGAGGAATCGAACCCAGGGTCTCAAGCATTCAAGGCAAACACTCTACCACTGAGCCACCTTCCCAGACCACACCTTTATTTTTTAAAGAAATCTTTCCTCAGTTAATAAGTTACCTTCTCAGAAGATCTTCATAGCTGTTAGGTCAGTCTGTTAGGTCAGTCTCAGCAGATGTGATACAAGCTAGATAACAGATGTAATCTAAGTTACATTGCAAAAAAGGCACATAATTGACTTTTTTTTTGGTTGGTGGTGGGCTTGGTCCTGGCTCTCAGCTCTTCTCAAGGCTAGCGTTCTGCCATTTGAGCCACGGTGCCACTTCCTGTTTCTGAGTGGTTTATTGGAGACATGAGTCTCCTGCCCAGACTAGATTTGAACTGTGATCCTCAGATCTCAGCCTCCTGAGTAGCTAGGATTATAGGTGTGAGCCATGGGCGTCAGGCCTATAACACTTTTTTTTTTTATTAATGGTGCAAGGGTTTGGACTCAGCCTTGTGTTTGCTCAACTTATTTGCTTGGCTAGTACTCTACCCCTTGAGCCATGTCTCCAGTCAGTTTTTTGTTGCTTATTTTGTTGCTTATTTTAGAGATGGAGTCTTGTGGACTTTACTGCATGCACTGAACCACAATCCTGTAATTCTCATCTTACTGAATAGCTAGGATTATAGGCATGCTGTGATTTTTTTCTTTCTTTTTATATCCCAGACGTTGGCAGTAATCCTTAAAAGCAAAATAATCAAACAGCCAGCCGAGAGACTGTGGCTTATGCCTATAATCCTAGTATTCAGGAGGTTGAGATCTGAGTATTGCAGTTTGAAGCCAGCTGGGGGTATAACAGTCCCTGTGAGACTCTTATCTCTAATGAACCACTCAAAATCTGGAAGTGGTGCTATAGTTTAAAGTGGTAGACTTCTACCCTTGAGCAAAAGAACTCAGGGACAGCACCCAGGCCTGAGTTCAAAGCCCATGACAGACAAAAAAAGTCAAGCAAATTAGCTAAATAGGAAGAAATTATTTATTATTTTATTTTGGTATATGTTCCAAATTTATATATGATCGATATGCGGTATATATGTATAATATTAAATGTAATATGTGTAATTATATTCATTTATATATGTGCTTATTGTACTGTATGCAGTCTCTGGTGTTGAATAATGTTAAATTCAAATAAAGGCATTACCCCATCAGTTACATGGTTATGAGTTTTCTCCCTTATGATTCATATGAAATTGAGTTTGAGCAACAGTTATAGAACTGTTCCTACAACTTGGCTTAAAACATGGCCTAGAACTCTGAGTCAATATTCACCTCCATGTTAAGTTAGTAGTTTATTGAGTTTTGATCTCTTCTTCATTTTTTTTTTTTTTTTGGTCGGTCGTGGGTCTTGAACTCTGGGCCTGGGCGCTGTCCCTCAGCTCTTCAGCTCAAGGCAAGCGCTCTACCACTTGAGCTACAGCGCCACTTCCGGTTTTCTGGTGATTTATTGGAGATAGGAGTCTCACGGTCTTTCCTGCCCGGGCTAGCTTTGAACCGCGATCCTCAGATCTCAGCCTCCTGAGTAGCTAGGATTACAGGCGTGAGCCACCAGAGCCCGGCTCTCTTCTTCATTTTTTGATAGTTGTTCTTGGAATAGAGCCCTTCTTCTCACTTAATATTATTTTGAACCTTACAGATCTGTATCAGTAGCATAGATAAAGACCAGAGATAATGGATATAATCTTATTGTGTTCTGAAATGTGTTTTATGAAGTTATGTCATGTGGATTTGATTTTTTCTTTTTCTTTTTCTTTTTTTTTTTTTTTTTTTTTTTTTGCTGGTCCCGGGGCTTGATCTCAAGTTCTGTACCTGTCCCTGAGCTTCTTTTGCTCAAGGTGAACACTCTAACAGTTAAGCCATAATGCCATTTCCATTTTCTCTAAGAGTCTCATGGAGTTTCCTGCCTGGGCTGGCTTTGAACCACGATTCTCAGATCTGGCTGGCAGGTGAGAACCACTGGCACTTGGCTGGATATTTTGTGTCATTTTTATTCTTTGGTAGTGGTAAGGTTTAAACTCAGGGCTCCGGCTTGCTAGACAAGTGCTCTACCACTTCTCCCATGCTTTTAGCCCTTATTCCTTTATTAATAGACCATTTGATTTCTCCATTCCCATATCCTTTCCAGATATGGTATTGTGCTTTTTTTTTTTTTAGTTGTGGGGGCTAAACTCTGGGCCTGGGAGATAATCCCTCTGCTCTTCAGCTCAAGGCTAGCTTGCTACCAGTTCAGCCACAGCTCCACTTCTGGCTTTTTCTGCTTATGTGGTTCTGAGGAATTGAAGCCAGGGCCTCATGCATGCAAGGCAAGCACTCTAACACTGAGCCACCTTCCTAACCCAGTATTGTGCTTTTTACCTGGGCTGGCTTTTGTCCATGATCCTACCGACTTCTCCCACGTAGCCTGTAAGGGGCTTGTGCCACTGTGCCCAACTTGCTCTTTAATATAAGTGTCTCATTTACTGTTTTCTGCTTGCAGAAAACAAGTGTATCACGCCACAATATTCCTATCATCAGCTCTATATATTTGTTAATTGAGAATGAATTATAAAATGTTGCCTGATTAATTAAGTCCTGGCAGAAAATGATTTTAGTGATAATTTGTAAACAATTCCTATACTCTGTCTCTCCAACTCCACTTTTTTAGGGGGTAGGGGAAATCATACTATAGTGCTAGAATTTGAAGATATAATCCTTTGGTACACCTGCAAGAATATTGTTCTATTCAAAATAGAACTTGGCCAGTCAGGAAAACATTATTACTTAAGTAAAAGACAGGCCTTTGTGAAAGCTTCAAAAAAAAGATTAATTAGACTTTGCCAGAGAACCACGCAGGCATCCAGGTACAGAGAACAAAGAATGGTTTACTGCCAGGAAGAAAGAGATTAAGAAATGTATCCAGAGCTGGGCACCAGGTGGCTCACACCTATAAACCTAGCTACTCAGGAGGCTGAGATCTGAGGATCATGGTTCAAAGCCAGTTCAGGCAGAAAAAGTCCGTGAGACTCTTCCTTCAATAAACCACTCAGAAAACTGGAAGTGGCACTGTGGCTCAAGTGCTAGAGTGCTAGCCTTGAGCTGAAGAGCTGAAGGACAGCACCCAGTCCCCCACCCCCACTCCCAACAACAACATCCAAAAGAAAGAAAGAAAGAAAGAAAGAAAGAAAGAAAGAAAGAAAGAAAGAAAGAAAGAAAGAAAGAAAGAAAGAAAGAAAGAAAGAAAGAAAGAAAGAAAGAAAGAAAGAAAGAAAGAAAGAAAGAAAGAAAGAAAGAAATATATCCAGGCTGGGCACTGATAGCTCACATCTGTTCATCTTAGCTATTCAGGAGGCAGAGATCTAAGGATCATACTTCAAAGCCAGCTTGGTCAGGAAAGTCCATGTTAGATTATTAGACTTTCCTGGAAAAACAATGCAGACATCCAGGTACAGAGAATAAAGAAAGGTTTATTGCCAGGAAAGGGGCCAGCAAGAACCCTTCTCACAGGGGAGAAGTGAGAAGCAGCCCCAGCTATTGTCTGAGGTGACCTATATAACTTAGGAGGTTTAGGAGGGGCTAGGAGGGGCTAGGAGGCAGAGACCCTGGTGTGGAAGTGTGGGCCGGGAGCTTCATCATGGCAGACTAGGATTTATGGCTGCTGTCCAAATAGTAGATAAGGGGTCCTGCACTGCCCAGACTTGGGGTCACTCTAAGGGGCTTGTGTTGCTTTATATGGTGGTAGCTCCCCCAGAGAAGTACCATCCCAAGGTTAAAAGGGTTGGAAGATGATTATTTACTGCCTTTACTACAAGGGCCTGGTGTTGCCTAGGAAAGGAGCATGCTAAGCTGTGGAGATGGGAAAGAGTGGACTAAGCTATGAGAAAGGAGCTCATTTCACTAACACATTGGGTTAGGAAAAGTTAAATACTCCATTAAAAATTAATTGAAGCTGGAAAGAGTGGCACACACCTGTAATCCCTTCTACTCAAAAGGCTGATACCTGAGGATGGAGGCCAGCCTGGGCAGGAAAATCCTTGAGACTTTTCTTTTTTGGTCAGTTGTGCAGCTTGAACGTTGTGCCTGGGAATTGCCTTGAGCTCTTCAGCACAATGTGAGTGCTCTACCACTTGAGCCACAGCACCACATCTGGTGTGGGTTAATTGAAAATAAGACTCTCATGGACTTTCTTGCCTGGACTGACTTTGAACCATGATCCTCAGATCTCAGATTCCTGAGTAGCTAGGATTAGAGGCATGAGTCACCAGCTCCTGGCTTTGAGACTTATCTCCAATGAAGCACCCTCAAATAAGCCAGAAATGTGGCAGTGTCTCAGGTGATAGAACATAAGCTCTGAGCAAAAAGTCTCAGAGACTTGAGGCCTTGAGTACAAATCCGACGACCCCTCCCCCCACACACATAAGAAAATATTTGAATATTGTCCATTATAAGCCTAAACATTTAAGTATCCAAATATTCACTTGACATTCTGGTTTCTCTGCAGATCATAGCAATCTTTTTGCCTTTTATCTAGAATTCAGTGAATGAAGGACCTCCCCTTACATCCAGTAGAGAGACTATTTCTATTTGTGGGTATGTTCTGGCCAGGAGTTAAGGCAGATGTCATGCCATTCTGTAGGGAATTTGATGACTGAATTAGTTTCTAATTGATGCTGTTCTCAATTACCACAGACTTAATAGGCTCAAAACAATGCAAACATATTATCTCATAGTCTATGTTGGTCAGAAATCCTACATGAGTTTCCTGGGCAAAAATCTAGTGTGGGGGACTGGGAAGGTGGCTCAGTGGTAGAGCGCTTGCCTTGCATGCCTGAGGCCCTGGGTTCGATTCCTCAGCACCACATAAGCAAAAAGAAAAAAGCCAGAAGTGGCGCTGTGGCTCAAGTGGTAGAGTGCTAGCCTTGAGCTGAAGAGCTGAGGGACAGCGCCTAGGCCCAGAGTTCAGGCTCCACAACTGGACCAAAAAAAAAATCTAGTCTGGGCCACAGCACCACTCTGTAGCTAATATGTTATTCATTAATCCCAGTAATAATGTTAAAATTGCATAGTTTGAGCCTGGGGGCAGAATCTAAGCACAGTCAATTTGCTCTCTGAATCTAATTCCCTGTGGGTGAGTGGGGGGTGGGGATGGGAAGGGAGGTTCCCACAAAGTTCTTGTTTCCTTACTGGCTTGAAGCTTGGGACCACCCTTAGTTCTAGAGGCCTCTCCTGTCCTTGCACATAAGTTCCTGATATAGGAACTTATGTGAGGAACTACCTTGTCAAAACATGGCAAACAATTCTCAGGGCTGCACTTCTCTCCTTCCTCTTCTGCCACATTTGACTCACTGCTGTTGTCCTCTGCTTTGCAGGTTTCATGTGAATGCATCAGGCCAAACTGACCATCTTTTTTGGTCTGGTGATGTCCTGGTGTAAATCAGCATTTGTTTTCCAGAGAATGATTTCAAAGTCAACAAATGCAGAACATACTTCATCCACCCTCACATTTTTATCCATCAATTTTCTATCCTCAAGAAAAGGTTTATCACCATAAACCATCTAAAAAAGCCCTATAGGAAGATTCAAATGATAGACAACAGATAGCTTATATTGGTGAGAATCTCTAAACCTGTTAAGACTGAGGCAAAGCCTTTAAGCACCGTTCAGACATTCCTATACAACATCAAACTCATACTAGTGAGAAAGCCTGCAAAACTGTAAAATGGGCAAAGCCTTTTCTAACTAAGGAAGCCTTAGAGAACAGAAGCCATTGATTCTACAGCTGCCCTCTAAATACATAACCTTAAAGCTTCTTTATCTTAATAGAAACATTCCTCCACCCCTACAGAGTTCCTGTGGGATAGAATCCCTACACATGTAAAGAGCAAAGCCCTGAATAGTTACTGAGCCTCCCTTTAATAGAATTCATAGTGGCCGGGCGCTGGTGGCTCACGCCTGTAATCCTAGCTACTCAGGAGGCTGAGATCTGAGGATCGCGGTTCAAAGCCAGCAGGAGAGACCGTGAGACTCCTATCTCCAATAAACCACCAGAAAACCGGAAGTGGCGCTGTAGCTCAAGTGGTAGAGCGCTCGCCTTGAGCTGAAGAGCTGAGGGACAGCGCCCAAGCCCAGAGTTCAAGCCCCACAACTGACAAAAAAAAAAAAAATAGAATTCATAGTGGATAAAAACCTTAGCAAAGTAAATAATGTGCTAAATCCTTTATTCAAATTACACATTTTATACAACCACAGAGAATTCATACTGTACAATAAACTCATGCAAGGTATTAATATGGAAAATCTTTGCTCAAAAGACAAGCCTCTTGTGGGAAGGGATGAATGGAAAAACTGGGAGAGTGAAAGGGTAGTGATAACATTGTCCAAAAAGAAATAGATTCATGCCAGGTACAGGTAGCTAACAGCGGTCATACTAGACGCTGAGATCTGATGATCACGGTTCAAAGCTACCCTGGCACAGAAGTCTGTGAGTCTGTGAGACTTTCATCTCCAATTAACCACTAGAAAACCAGAAGTGGCGCTGTGGCTCACGTGGTAGAGCACTAGCCTTGAGCTGAAGAGCTGAGGGACAAGATCCAGGCCCAGAGCTCGGGCCCCACAACTGTCAAAAAATAAATCAAGTAATATATATATATTATATATATGAATTATTAGTAGAGAGAATATCCTATAAAAATGTAGCACATTATTCAACTGTTACCTAAAATGTACCAGACAAAGGGATGTGAAGGGTAAACAAAGGAGGAGGCTGCAATGCTTGGTAAGAAATGTATGCATTATCCTGCCCATGTAATTGTAACCCCTCTGTACAGTATGTTCACAAATAAAATAAAATTAAATTAAAAAAATAAAATTAAATAAAATGTACCAGACAATGTTTGTTATCATGTTATAACTAAGGCTATCTTTCCATGTACTAGAGTGTATACTGATAAATTATTTCTGAAATATATATAGATGTATATCTATATACATCTATATATATATACATTAATTCTAGAGGTAGAGTTAAAATTGTCATTCATCTTGAAAACTTGGAGAAAGTACACATAAAATGGTTCAAGGACCTCAGGAGGAAAGAAGGGATCACTTCCCAGTGCTGAGGCCTTGGGCAGTGTGCCTGGCTGCCAGCATCACCTTCCCACAACCACAGATCAGCCAGACTGCCTCTAAGCCTAAGGTACCAGAGCCAAGAGGGCATGGCCAGGATTCTAATTTAAATACATGGAGACAGCAGAGAAAGAGCCCTGCTCTTCTACTTGGAGTGGGAAATTACATTGAGAATGTTTACTTGGCTCCCTCCCAACAATTCCAATGGTTTACAGGATCAAGGAAGGAAAATGTACTAGCACAGTTAGAGGACAGGCCTTCAAATCTGACTCAGAGTAAAACACCAATTCCCAAAGGCCAGAGAGCAGGGCCCTTGTAGGCTTCTGCTCCAGTGAACTACCTCACTATTGTTAACCTAATGATAGCCTGAGGCTTTCCCAGAACCTGAGGGAGGCATTTTAATTAAAGTCATTACTTCAACAGGCTGAGAAAAAGCCTGACTTCCTGTGTAACTCTAACAAATTTTTCAGTTTCCTGCCAATGCTGGCTGTCCTTGTAACCAATTAAGTTGCTTTTACAGCCTGCTTCTGTTTTGAACCTGAAATTCTGCCCCCTCATCTTGCAGACCTAGATCTATGCACCCATTCTGCCTTTGTGAAACTTCTCTATTCTTTATTTTGGGGGGGTCTGTGAAAGACCTCAGACACCCTGGGGTGCTTCCTTCAACAGGAGGGCACCCCAAGAACCAAGACTCCAAACCAGCAGCTGCAATAAGCAAGAGGAGTTTATTTGGCGTTTGCACAAACGGGCTCTCTGTCCAGGGCAGACAGGAAGCCCCAAGCAGCGTTTACAGGCACTTTTAAAGACAAAAGCCCCAGGATTAGCATAAGACCCCAGGTTCCCCGGGATTGGCTCAGTTTACTACACGGGGAAGTTTATAACACTCTTTGTAATAACAGTTGGCTCAGGGCAAGTCTAGGGGGAGCGGTCACCCTGGAGGGGAGTTTACATAGTTACAGGCTTGTGATCGATTAACATTTGGCCTAATTTGTTGGGCTCACCAGATGGTCCTTATCTTGAGCCCCCTAAACCGAGAATTTTTTACACAGGAATGCGGAGGAACATACTCTTTGTTCCTTATCTTGGGTCCCATTTGGCCACCTGTTAGTTTTTTTTTTTTTTTTTTTTTACGACTACAGAGCTTGTCCCAGGGCCAACATCTAGACTCCAAAGCTTTTTATTTATCTCCAGGGCGGTGAAAGGGTCAGTGCTAGCTCAAGCAAGTTTACAGAAGCAAAACCAGCAGTTAGCAATTGTAAAATGTAACTCTAATTTTTAATCTTTCAGTCTGGTTGGGGGCCTGAACTCTGGGCCTGGGAACGCTGTCCCTCAACTCTTCCGCTCAAGGCTAGCACTCTACCACTTGAGCCACAGCACCTCCTTCAGCCTTTTTTTTTTTTTTTTTTTTTTTGCTTATGTGATGCTGAGGAATCGAACCCAGGGCCTCATGAATGCAAGGCAAACACTCTACCACTGAGCCACCTTCCCAGCCCAACTACTCTATTCTTGAAATAAACTGTTACACTGAAGAGTTCTTCCTGCTAACACAGCTGTAGGATGGACCCTGAAAACTTCATTTGAACCCAGGGTTGGTTATTGATGTCTCTTTTACACTTCTGGATGCTTAAGAAGTCTAATAGCATTTAAAGTACAAGTAACTTCTTATCACATAAGGCATAGGAAGCAAATTTCTGAAAGTTTGACCTTTCATAACCCTGAAGGACAAAAGGTTATCATCCTAGAGGCTGAGAGGCTGGGCAGACAGATTTGCTACATTTAACCCCTTTGCTGCATTTAATTCTGGCTCAAATCCTAGTCTATTTCCTAGCTTGATGCGCTTAATCCTAGCTACTCAGAAGCTGGACCTCTGCTTCTGGACCTCTGCCTTTAGTTCAGGGACCATGCACTGGCCATGGTCAGCCCTGCCAGTGTATTGGCATAGGTGACTTTGCCAAGATTTGTCATAGGCCTGTCCAGCCCTTATGTCAGAGGTCTACATAAGCACACATTTTCCACTATTTATTATTTTACTTTGCTCTCTGTTTTGTTTTGCTTTGTGCCACTGCAGGAGCTTGAACTCAGAGCACTGTGCTTTCCCTTTCTCCTGAAAGCCAGTACTTTACCATTGAACCACAGCTTCACTTCAGGCCTTTTGGTAGTTCATGGAAGGTAAGTGTCTCATGAACTTTCCTGTCCAGGCTGATTCCTAATGGTGACCCTGAGCTCTCCTACCCCACCCCTGAAGAGCTAAAATGACAGGTAAAAGCCCCTGGGGCCAGGCACTGGGGGCTCACACCTGTAATCCTAGCTACTCCAATTGCTAAATCACATGTCTATTTTTTTTTGATCCGCTCACACTCACACACCATATACCACTCACACCACATATTCTCACACTCACATTCAATCACACCACACACACACTCACACTAACACCACACTCCCACCATACACACCACACACACTCACACTCAATCACCACCAACTACACTCACACCATACATGTTCACACTCATAATCACACTACACACACCACACACGCTCAATCACACCACCCCCACATCACACACACCACTAACAACACATGCTCATACTCATACCACACACCATACACGCTCACTCAATCACACCACCCACACCACACCTACACCACACTCATACATTACACACACTCACACCACAGACACACTCAGTCATACCACACACACACCACTCACGCTCACACTCACCATACACCAAACACACCACACCCACAACACTCACTCACACACACACCACACATGCTCACACTCAATCACACCACCCACACAGCACATGTGACCCGTCCAGCAGGCCAGGTAATTTTGTGGGGGATCTGAGGGGCCACCTCCTAAAAGAACCAAGGGGGGCGAGAGAGGATCGAGACCAAGCGCATAAAGAAAGACAGAGCCATTCTGAGTCGCGTCAAGGTCTACTTTATTAAAGTGAGGCAGGGTTTAAATACCCGAAGGGACAGGGGAAGGGAAAGAAGAAAAGAAAAAAAAAACTTTGCAGAAGCAAGGGTGAGGAGTCCCGGGGTCAGGGATGGGTCGTGCTTATCCTTTGGCCGTTGTGCTCTTCTTAAAGGTATCTCCTGTGATTTCTTTTATGGTTAGCCAGGCGCCGTTTGCTTAGGGCCAGAGATAAGATAAGTTTTATGGATAGCCAGATGTAGTTTGTTATGGGAAGTTATCTAAATGTGCACCTGGGAATTTCTGAGAACGGCTACTTGTCAATTAGGTGTTTGAAAGAGGCCAGAGCATTCTCAGGCAGGTTTCGGGTCTCCAACACACATGCACCACTCACACCACATATGATCACACTCATACCACACCACACACACCACACACACACCACACACGCTCACTCACACACCATACACCACACTCACACCACACACTCTCACACTCACAATCACACCACACTCAATCACACCACAGACACGCTCACACTAATACCACACTCACACCATACACACCACACATAATCACACCACACACCACTCACACTCACACTCACACACACCACACACTCACACAACCCCCGGTCCGTCACCTGGAATTGTAAGATGTTAATGGAACAAAAGCACAGAACGCAAAGGCTGACATGCTCAGTCACCTATAGACCTGATACCAGTTGGATCTATAGGTGACTTTGAAGCTCTCGAGTGCAACCGTCATAGACAGATGATCTCATAGAATAAAATGTTGTTTCAAGGTACAATTTTATCTATTTAGACAGATGCTTTCACATCCATGTCAAGACACTCATGATGGGAAATGTGTCCATTAAACATCTAATAACTTTTCCCACACATGTAACAGTGCTGGGTACATAAAACATGGACTTTCTTTATTCACAGAGTGAATATAATAGTTTGTGGCAATTACAGATAAAAAGTACAAAATAATTATATAATACATTTTAACAATGAAAAGATAACATAGCATGTAAAAAGTTCTCAAAGGTGAGAAAAAGCAGATTTGTCAAAATGGGAGAAAAAAAAAGGGTAAATTTAAGGATTAAAGAAGGTTCAGCTGGGTACCAGTAATCCTAGCTACTCAGAAGGCTGAGATCTGAGGCTTGCAGTTCAAAGCCATCTTGGACAAGAAAGGCTGTGAGATTCTTATCTCCAATAAACCACTCAGAAAACCAGAAGTGGCCCTGTGGTTCAAGTGGTAGAGCACTAGCCTTGATATGAAGAACTAAGGGTCAGAGTTCAAACCCTACAACCAAAAAAAAAAAAAAAAAAAGAATGTCCAATTTGTTGCTACGTCCATTTTTAGGTTTATTCATGTTCTTCCTTATTTTTAATATCTCAAGTCTTAATAAGTAGACTTTTATTGATGAGTGAGAAGCTAAACTTCATAAAGACCACCTCTCAGGGCTGGGAAGGTGGCCCAGTGGTAGAGTGCTTGCCTTGCATGCATGAGGCCCTGGGTTCGATTCCTCAGCACCACATAAGCAAAAAGCCAGAAGTGGCGCTGTAGCTCAAGTGGTAGAGCGCTAGCCTTGAGCTGAAGAGCTGAGGGACAGCGCCCAGGCCCAGAGTTCAGGCCCCACAACCGGACCAAAAAAAAAAAAAAAGACCACCTCTCATAATTCTTTGGCCCTATTAGAAAAACCGGCATGATGATTATACATAGTAAGAATTCTGGGACTTCCATGTGACATGTGACAGTATTTACATAGTTTGAGTGTAAGTGGCAAAATAGAGAAAAACATGTTTAAAATAGCATCAATACCAGGACAGGAAAAAAAAAAAAAAAGAGAAACACAGTAATTCCTATTGCATGAGAAAAAACACAAATTGGGCAAAAAAAAGTGTCAGGGGCTGGGAAGGTGGCTCAGTGGTAGAGCGCTTGTCTTGCAAGCCTGAGGCCCTGGGTTTGATTCCTCAGCACCACATAAGCAAAAAGAAAAAATCCGGTGCTGTGGCTCAAGTGATAGATCACTAGCCTTGAGCTGAAGAGCTGAGAGACAGTAGTCAGGCCCAGAGTTCAGGCCCCATGACCAGACCCCCCAAAAGAAAAATTAAAGAGAAAAAGAAAATTTGATACACACTATAAAAATCCTGAACTGAAGCTGGGCGCCAGTGGCTCACATCTGTAATCCTAGCTACTCAGGAGGCTGAGATCTGAGGATCACGGTTCAAAGACAGCCCGGGCAGGAAAGTCCATGAGACTCTTATCCCCAATAAAAACCACTAGAAAACTGGAAATGGTGCTGTGGCTCGAGCAGTAGAGCGCACTCACCTTGAGCTGAAGAGCTCAGGGACAGCACCCAAGCCCAGAGTTCAAGCCCCATGACCGACCCCTCCAAAAAATATCCTGAACTGAACATAGCATATATGTATATATGTGAAATAACATGACAAAATTCCTTTGTGTAATACACACTTAAAAAATGAATGATAGGAAAGTAATATAGGCTCTTCTGGGTGATCAGGTACTAGCAGGAGGGAAGAAGGCCAAGGAGAGGGCAAATTAAGTACTTTACACACATATGAAAATAGAATAAAACTTATTTTCAATTATTTGTATGCATGTATGGAAATGTCTGAGAGCTAATATAGTAGAAGCCAGGCACTGGTGGCTCACGCCTGTCATCCCAGCTACTCAAGAGGCTGAGATCTGAGGATCGAGGTTCAAAGCCAGCCTGGGCAAGGAAAGTCCCTGACACTCTATCACCAATTAACTACCAGAAAACTGGAAGTGGTGCTGTGGCTCAAGTGGTAGAGCTCTAGTGTTAAGCTGAAGAGCTCAGGGATGGTTCACAGGCCCAGAGTTCAAGTCCCACAACTGACAAAAGAAAGAAAGAGCCGGGCGCTGCTGGCTCACGCCTGTAATCCTAGCTACTCAGGAGGCTGAGATCTGAGGATCGCCTGTAATCCTAGCTACTCAGGAGGCTGAGATCTGAGGATCGCGGTTCAAAGCCAACCCGGGCAGGAAAGACCGTGAGACTCCTATCTCCAATAAACCACCAGAAAACCGGAAGTGGCGCTATAGCTCAAGTGGTAGAGCGCTGGCCTTGAGCTGAAGAGCTGAGGGACAACGCCCAGGCCCAGAGTTCAAGCCCCACGACCGACAAAAAAAAAAAAAAAAAAAAAAAAAAAAAAAAGAAAGAAAAAAAAAGACAGTACATTTGGCTTTAAATCGAATATATTAAATTTTATTCTTAGGAGTGAATAACCAAGCATTTCTCAGTTTTCTGAGGTCTCTTTAGCAGTGTAATAATTTCAGTAGTTTATCTAGACATAAGTCAAGGTTTATCCCATAAATAAGAACACAATTTAATCCAAAATTACTAAGACTCTTAAATGCCATCTAATTTTCCTATAGCTATGATGGTATTTTTTCCTCCAAGACTGAATAAATAATACTAAACTAAGTGGGTATCCAATGACTCACCTGTGCACTTGAAAATTTCACTTTTGGATTGTTATCTATCTCCCATAAGCCTTCATTGAAACCTTTTTGTTTATTTGGTTTGCCATACTTTTCCTTATTTTCTGAGTAAGGAAATATATCCTTTGGTCCTAAAAAAGCACTAAAACAGATGAAGATAATAAGTGCAATTCAACCTCAAATAAATATATACATATTACATTACTAAAATAACACTATTATATGATGCATTTCATAAAATACAAATTAAAGGGAAGACAAGGATATAAAGCATGAATTCATTTCAATGAACACAATCTCACCGAGACATGAGACGGCTCTAAGTACTGGCAGAACAAATGTTGGAAAAGTTTTTTGGGAGGAGTACATGTGCAGATATTAGGGGTTGAACTCAGAGCTTCCCACTATTGCTTAGCTTTTTCACTCAAGCCTATAGTCACTCTGCTACAGCCATAGTTCTACTTCCAGCTTGGAACACAAGAGAGCCACACAGACTTTTCTTCCCAGGCTGGCTTAGAATTTTGATCCTTATATCTCAGGCTGAATAGCTAGGAGTATAGGTGTGAAACACCAGCCACCTGGCTTCTAAAAGATTTTTAGGTTCCGTTTCTTTGCAGAACAATAAATGTTTTCTGTTTAGGGGTAGGGATAAGGTAGACTATATTTTATTCCAAATACTACTGTTTTTTTTTTTCCATTTACAGTACTAAGGATTGAATCCAGGGTCTCACTGAAACAAGTCAAGCACTAAACCACAGAACTACATGTCAATCTGATATACTTTATTAATTCAGTAATGAGTTCCTAGATTCATAACACCATCTCATGTACATAAACTTTTTTTTAGTACTGATCCTAGGCCTTGAACTCAGAGCCTGGGTGCTGTCCCTGAACTTTTGTGCCCAAGGCTACAGCTTTAGGCCACTTGAGGCATAGCTCCACTGGTTACTGGAAATGGGATTCTCATGAGCTTTTCTGCCCAGACTGGCTAAGAACCTCAATTCTCAGATCTCAGCCTCATGAGGCCATTAGAGGCAGGAATCACTAGCACCTGGTCTCATTCAGTTTAATTGAACAGGCTTTTCAGGCCCAGAGTTCAAGCCCCATGAACAACAACAAAAAAAATTTCTCCCCCAAACTGGACAAAGCCAGGCTGGGGAGAAAAAAAAATTACCAAGTCTGAATAACCAGCAAAGAGATGGTCTGAAAGCATGGTTCAAGTGGTAGAGAACCAGCCAAGCAAACGAACCAAGCTCAATGCCTCAAAGCTCAAGCTCAAACTCTAGTACTGTGAAAAAACAGAAAGTACCTAATTTAAACATCATTATATACTTCTAATTAAATATGAACAGATTTTCATGTCAGTAATTATTTAATACATTTTGCTAAATGGATCTATCAATCTATTGTTTGAGCACTTTTTCTGTGCCAATAATGAGGGCTTGAACTCAAGGCAAGGCTTCATACACCTGCTGTCTTTTTTCTGCTCATAGCTGGTGTTCTATCACTTGAGTTACACACTCCAATCTGCTTTTCTGCTGGTTAATTGGGATTCCCAAGCACTTTTCTTTGGGCTTCAAACCAAGATACTCAGATCTCAGTTCTCCTAAGTAGCCAGGAGGCTGCAATATTTTAAGAGTCTGGGACCAGTGGCTCATGCCTGTAATCTAGCTACTCAGGAGGCTCAGTCTGATGTTGGTTTGAAGCCAGCCAGGCAGAAAATCCAAGGGACTCTCCGATTAACGAGCAAAATCCTGGAAGTGCAGGTGTGGCTCAAGAAGTAGCACACACTAG
Organism: Dipodomys merriami; assembly: GCF_024711535.1. Lineage (NCBI taxonomy): Eukaryota > Metazoa > Chordata > Mammalia > Rodentia > Heteromyidae > Dipodomys > Dipodomys merriami. The sequence continues at coordinate 58,682 of NW_027203068.1, read as the reverse complement.
CCGGGCGCTGGTGGCTCACGCCTGTAATCCTAGCTACTCAGGGAGGCTGAGATCGAGGATCGCGGTTCAAAGCCAGCCCAAGCAGGAGAGACCGTGACTCCTATCTCCAATAAACCACCAGAAAACCGGAAGTGGCGCTGTAGCTCCAGTGGTAGAGCACTCGCCTTGAGCTGAAGAGCTGAGGGACAGCGCCCAGGCCGAGAGTTCAAGCCCCACGACCAACAACAACAACAAAAAAAGAAGTAGCACACACTCGGCCAGTGAAAAAGCCAAGCAAGAGTATAAGACCTTGAATTCAGTATTCAGCATCAGCACACAAAAATAAAATAAATATTGTCAGGCGCTGGTGGCTCACGCCTGTAATCCTAGCTACTCAGGAGGCTGAGATCTGAGGATCGCGGTTCAAAGCCAGCCCGGGCAGGAGAGACCTTGAGACTCCGATATCCAATAAAAACCACCAGAAAACTGGAAGTGGCGCTGTAGCTCAAGTGGTAGAGCGCTTGCCTTGAGCTGAAGAGCTGAGGGACAGTGCCCAGGCCCAGAGTTCAAGCCCCATGGCCAACAACAAAAAAATAAATAAATAAAATAAAATAAAATAAATATTGTAACAGTAAATATACTGTTCAATGTTTGATCTTCACAATCAATTCCAAGTATAGGTGGGGTAAAGGATATGTTCAAGACTGATAAGTCAAAAACAAAGCTGATAAAAAAGAACTGTCCATGGGGGTACAATCCCCTAAGATTCCTGAATAGTACATAAATTAGCCTAGAGACCGCACCGCTAGTTACCAAGGAACACCTTATGGTGGCTGTGGCTATGGTTTTCTCTTAGAAATGTTCCATTTTCAAATGGCCTACAAAAAGTGTTTTATATGCAAAATGGAAATAGGACATAATGTTAATTACATTTTGATAGCAAATACAAAAAAATTTTGAAGCCAGGAACCCATGAATCACACCTGTAATCTAGCTATTCAGGAGGCTCAAGCAGAAAGGCCATGAAACACTTATCTGCAATTAACTTTCAAAAAGGTAGAAGTGAAACTGTGGCTCAAGTAGCAGAGCACCAGCCTTGCACCAAAAACAAAAACACTAAAGGAAAATGCCTAGGCCCTGAGTTCAAGCGCTGGTACCAGCTCCACAAAGGGAGGAAAGGGAAGATGGAAAGAAGGGAGGGGAGGGAGAGAGGAAAGGGAGAGAGAAAGGACAGAATGAAGGAAGGAAAATTGTGAAAGTTCAGAGGAAAAAAACCATCAGAACACAACAGGTTTAGAAATTCTAAAATATAAAAATATTATTCTATTCTTTCTCTTTTTCTTTTTTTTTTTTTTGGGTCCGGTTGTGGGGCTTGAACTCTGGGCCTGGGCACTGTCCCTCAGCTCTTCAGCTCAAGGCTAGCACTCTACCACTTGCGCCACAGCGCCACTTCCAGCTTTTTTCTTATGTGGTGCTGAGGAATCGAACCCAGGGCCTTGAGCATACAAGGCAAGTGCTCTACCACTGAGCCACCTTCCCAGCCCCTTATTCTTTCTCATTAGTGGTTACATTGTAGAACTTTCCTTTTATTATTTGCTTTTTAAAAACAATGAAAAAATTAAGCGGTAAATTCCAAATCTAACAGTAAACTTATGTGGATTGAATTTCTTTTGCAAATACATAGAAAAGCAGTTATGCAGCCAGGCGCTGGTGGCTCACGCCTGTAATCCTAGCTACTCAGGAGGCTGAGATCTGAGGATTGCGGTTCAAAGCCAGCCCGGGCAGGAGAAACCGTGAGACTCCTATCTCCAATAAACCACCAGAAAACCGGAAGTGGCGCTGTAGCTCAAGTGGTAGAGCGCTCTCCTTGAGCTTGAAGAGCTGAGAGACAGCGCCCAGGCCTCATAGTTCAAGCCCCACGACCGACAAAAAAAAAAAAAAAGTTACGGCCAATTAGAGCTTTTGGCACATAAAGGGGTTGAGATTTAAACTGTTCCCCACATTTTATAACATTAACTTTACTATCACAGGGGACTGGCAAGTTCTTGTCCCTTACAAGGTAGTCATTAGGCATGCTTAAAAACTATCTTTCCATGACCTCCCGGCTCTGACCAGTTTTGAAGGGCCACACACAAATGACTCTAGGATCTGACATTTCTGCCATCCAAGCAGTGGCTTACTGCCCCTGGATGCTCCTCCATTGCTCTTGTCCCAGGTGTGTCTTCTTTACACTGTGATAAATTCCTCATTGGCATTTCCCTCAGCGGGTCACTGGACTTGAACTCAGGGCCTTAGCTCTCCAGCTCAAGGCCAGCACTCTGCCACTTTGAGTCCCAAAGTAACTTTGCTTGCTCTTTTAGCACTATGCTAGCTGAGTAGAGGTGACAGTATCACAGGAACCTTTTTCTGCCCTGGCTGGCTTCGAACCAGTTTCAGATCAATGAGTCTTACAAAAGGCCATTTTACTCCAATTAAAAGCAACAAGGTGGTCAACATAGAAGTAGCTTTTAAGCATGCTCTTACCTGAAACTTATTAAAAGCCAAAGTTACATCTAACAAACTTGTAAGAATCCTCTGTGCTTTGCTCTGGGCTTGCTGGAAACTGTTAAAAAAAAAAAAAAAAAAAAACCTATAAGAGCAAACTAGAATAGCAATTATTTTGGTAATCCTAATTTTTCCTTTGTGCACATTAAGGCCAATGTTAAGAACAATTTTACATTTAAACTTTATATCCCAAAATCCATTCCTAATTTTTTAAAGTCTCTTATTAACCACCTTTAATATTTCATACTTTAGTATTCATTTGCATTTTTTAAAAAATCTCTTAAAATCTTGAGGCCAAGTTGTCATTCATTGTCTCTTGGCTGCTTGTTTTTACACATTAAAACTTTTAAACTCAAATGACAATTTTTCCTTAATGCAAGCATGACAGTCACCATCACATACCACGAAGCTAGACTTAAAACCTTTATAACTTTTAAAAACATCCTAATTGTAGAACATAATTGAAAGCAAGTCACATTATACAAATAAACTTTTTAACTCTCTTTTTAAGTCCAAGGGACAGTTTTAACAATACTACAGATCATCACATCACTAATTTTAACCATCATATTTCAGTGTCTATCTACAGGGAAAAGGGACAGAACAAAGATGGGCCACTTGGCTCCTCCTATGGAATGGGCACATACCCAATCTGACTCTTTAGGGTTAGATGAACTGCATTTGTGCCAGCTTGCCCTCTTTCACCATGTGTAGACTCCTCCCAGGGCCTGTCCCACCATGCATGACCAGTTGAACTGCACTTCTGCCTGTCCACTCCTTACCTCTAAAGATAGGTCTTCTAAGTTTTCCCTTTTCTTATCTCTTGGTTCACGAATGAAATACACAGTTTTAGACAGACAGAATAGGTAACATCTTTGACAGTGTTAAACTAACCTTTACATTTAAATTTCTAATATTTATCCCCAAATTTTAGCCAAGGGAACTAAATCCCAAACTGCCAATGCATTTTTGTTAAGCCAGATAACTTGATTACAGTATAAACGGCCTTATTCATTTTAAAATATTAGTTTTAAAAATACCAGATTTTCTAATTTGCAAGTTAAAGAATCTGTAAAAAGCCATTTAAAACAATGTGAAGATTCTTTAAAAATTTGGTAATGTCCAGACCTCATAACCTTTTATATTTTAAATTTAAACTCAACAAATTGTTACAGCATGCTGACAATTCTTATCTTTAAACATGTTCACAAACACACACAAAACACTCACACAGATCTTAAAGCACGCAAAAATCAAAATCAGTTGTACATACACTATTTAAAGTTTTTAAACAAAAATTTAAGACAGTATTTCTTTTAAACTAAGTACCTTTGTTGGGCTTCATTTTCCCAGAGCTTGCTTGTTTAGCAAGACAATTCACTAATTAGTCTTTTGAATCCCTTCTGTCAGAGGAAGGTTGGGGGTGGGAGGGATCACCTGAAACTAAACTGGCCTGATTTTTACCCAATTTTAGACAAGAGCACTTTACAAATTGTTACATTGTCAGGACTAGCTGAAAAAGTCCAAACCAGGCAAACAGCCTTCAACACCCTCCCTGACGGCAGCCTCCACAAGGAGAAAATGTAGCTTGAGGCTTGAAGGGAATCAAACTAGATCAGCAACCTTCCATGCCTCACAGGGAGGGTGGGCATAGCAGGCCTGTGACCAAGCCCAGCCAGAGGCTGGAACTTTTATTCCCCTAGAGATGTTCAAATAAAAAACACAAACACAAATAAACACAAAAACCAAAGATCCACATTTAAAACTGGTACCAATTCTAAAAAAGAACTAGACAAGACAACAACCAAAGGCTGAGTTTTGGACTAATGGACCCCCAGCTCATCCCTACCAGAACTCTGTGATGCTCCCACTCAGCAAGCTGAATCCAGAGTCTGCTGAGTGAGCCTGCCGCTTTTACTCAGACCTTCCCTACCCCAGGAAACAGAACAGAAAACACACTGAAGTAAACAACACAGACAAGTGGCCACAAAGACAAAATCAGGTCTCAGTGAATGGGGTGACATCTCAACTCCACTTATCAGGGGATTCAAACCTCCTCTACTCATTCCAGAGGATTTTTCTTTTAGATTCTTCTGAGATCTCCAGGGAGCACAGGACACATTTCAAAGAGGTTATACCGCTCAGGTGTGACTCGCAGCACCCCATTAAATGAATATACCCCCTCTCTTTTACCCCTTTGAAATGAACCAGCAGGAGGTCGAGAGGAGTAAAGTTTGCTTTGTCCTTGCCCCATCTCTATAAACAAAAGTAGCCAGACAAATACACCAACGACTAGGAGGGAAAAAGAGTGCTAGCCTTGAACTGAAGAGCTGAGGGACAGCGCCCAGGCCCAGAGTTCAGGCCCCACAACCGGACCGCCCAAAAAAAAAAAAAAAAAAGGGAAAAAGAAATAGGTTAGATACCGACACCACTGGTGTCGCCGTGGATTGGAGATGACCAAACACTGGATTGCTGCGTCTCCGGGGGGTCGACTGGGCCTGTTAGGAGGGGGGTCAATTATCCCAAAAGGTTGAAAGATTGGGCGCTTAGGAGATTGGTGGGAGTCATCACCCCCCAGAGGGTGGGTGAAGTCGCCGCTTGCAGTTTCCAGAATGAAGGAATAAAATTTAGACTTAATTATAAGGAGGAAGGGCACTGAGCTGCGGGCCGGTATCCGACAGCGAGTCTGAAAAAGAAATGGGATGAAGAATGGAGTCGGAGGTGTGGTCACTCCAGGCGCTCTGATGGAGGGGCCCTCGTGCATGCGTCACAAATCACTAGATGCAAAGACATCCATCCCTATTGATGCTCTAGCGAGGTCCCCCTAGTTCCGCCCAAGTGACAGTCCTAGAGCCTGATCAATCATGGGCTGCACAAAGTGAACAAGTTTGTCAGATAGACTCAAGCAATAAAGAAGGTCAAAAAAGAGGCTGCATAAGCAGGCCAGAAAGCTCAGTAGACACCAGGGTGAGACCCAGAGTAGCAACAAAGACCAGTCCCAAAAGCATAAAGTACCTCCTAAGACAATTAAAAACCAGTCATAAATCAACATACCAACACAGAGACACACAATGGATGGTCTTAAAAACTACTCAGCGAGGCTGCCACCATCAATGAGCAGTTCTAAGCACCAACAAGACTTAATATGAACAGCGAGCATGGCAGACTGCTGGTCAACAGTCTGTTCAGAAGGGCTCTCAGAGAGGACCGGGCACTAGGTGCCAGGCCTCGGGGAGCAGTCCACCAGAGGGTTCAGGGGGATGTCTCCCACTGATTCTGCCAGCAGCCTTAAAGCATGTCCGCCAAAGCTATTTGCCAGCCCCAAGACCACACCTGCAGGCTTTCAGATGCAAACAGAAGGGCTCTCAGACAGAGAGGACCGGGCACTATGCGCTGGGCCTCGGGGAGCAGCCCACCAGAGTTCAGACAGTCTGTTCAGAAGGGCTCTCAGAAAGAGAAGGACCAGACACTAGCGCCAGGCCTCGGGGAGCAGCCCACCAAAGGGTTCAGAGGTTGAGGGGATGTCTTCCACTGACCCTGCTGGCACAAATACAAAGCTTGCAAGCAACTCTCAAATTGGTTATAACCAGTATAAATCGGCAATGCCTCAAAACTTACCAGACGTTTCTAGCGACTCAATGATCAAGGTATCTGGGTGGCCTGTAAAGGGGCTTCCGGGCCAATGCACCAAATGTAAAACCCAGAGACTGGAGAGCCCGAAAAGACCACCAGGGACCAAAGATCAATGCAAGCAGCAATGAGTCATTTATTGACTAGCTCGAGCACGGACCCCTCTGTGCACTAATGTCCGAGTGCAGAGAGAGGCCCCCAAAACAGGGTTACAGCACCTATCTCTGATCCCAAGCCCGGGTAGGGGTCTGGAATGTGTTAAATTCAGCTCCAGATCCGGGAGTGTCTAGGGCTCCAGGGCGGGTAGAATAGCAGCTGCATTCTTCAAGCAGGTCTAATACAAAAATGGCAAATACAGGTCTATCTGGTTTTTATATATATATATATATATATATATATATATATATATATAAATATTATATATTATATATTATACACATATTATATACCAATATATATAAACATACACATATTTTATATATTATATATTATATAATATTTATGATATATACTATATATAATATATTATGTATACTATATAGTATATATTATATAGTATATATGATACTATATAGTATATAATGCTATATATTATATGCATACTATATTCCATATTATATTATGTAAAATATAATATATATTATATAGTATATATAGTATGAATATAATATATGTATAATATATAAAAATATATAATATATGTGTATATTTATATATAAATATATATTATATATAAATATATAATATATAAAAATATTATATTTATATATATATATATATATATATATATCATGCTTCTCAGCATGTCCTTTGTTCTCAACAGTGGATGGTCCTGTGGTCATAGCCCACAACATTAGCTTTTCACCTGAGCATTTGTTAAAAGTCCAGGCTTACTAAATCATAATCTTCATGTTAACAAGTTCCCAGATGGTTCTTATGAATATTCAAGCTTGAAAAACGAGTTGCAGAGGATATTAAAACAGATTGTAAGAACTTACAATCACTTGGATGGGAGCTCCTACACAGCAATGGGAAGGCTGAGGCAGGAGGATAGTTTTGAAGGCCAGCCTGTAATAGATAATGAGACTGTGTCTCAAAAATAAACAAAAAATTCACATATAGACAGATAAGTTGATAAATTGTAATCAATATTAAAAGAATATATAAGAACATAATTACTAAATGACAATACCAACAAGTGAAAAGGGAGTGGTTATTATGATGGAGGAGGGGATCATCTGGAAAATAAAAAAAAAAGAGTAAAAGCATTGATGTGTAAATATTGAACAAAGCATGATATTTAGCATTTCCTGCCAATAAATTTTGGCAGTTTCAATTTGTAATATTCTGCAGACAGCAGGTGATAACTTTTCAACAATGAACCAGGGCAAAAACAGGTCAGAGTTTAAGCCTCCACAGAACAAAAGCCAGGATCCCTGGGGGCAGCAGTTCTGAATCTGAATGGGGGAGGGGGGAGGGGGAGAAGGAAGGGAATGGATTTGGGGGAAGCCAGGATCCCTGGGGGCAGCAGTTCTGAATCTGAATGGGGCACAGGGGGAGGGAGAGAAGGAAGGGAATGGATTTGGGGGAAGTTTGGGTGCATCACAGCCACTTCCAGAGTTTTTCTTAACTAAGAGCCGTGCTCCTTCCCCATAGGAGAAAGCAGACTTCCAAACCAGCTGGAGAGAGTGGAAAACCTTAGTGTGGTTACGCTGGAACATAGCCTACTTTTCCCCCTGTAATCTGGATGTTATTCATCCCATTATACAGATGAGAAAACAGATCCATTAAAAATTAAGCAACCTGTCCAAGGTCTTACGTGGAATCTAGAGGCCCAGGCAACCTTCCAGTCCTTCCTCCTCCCAGCCATTCCTTTTGGTGATGCTACACAGCTTCTAGATAGGGTAAAGAGGCTACATGGCTGCAGGCACAATGAGCTTGCAATCAGTAAAGGATGCTGCAAATTTCCTAATAATTTCCCTGTATACCTCTGCATTCCCTAGCTTGTTTTCCACCACCTGATCATTCTAACTCTTTCTGAAATGACTCAGGCCAAAAATCACATCTGGAAAGGCTCTGCTTCATCTTCCAGTGGTGCATACTTACAATCTTTCTTGGTAGTTGTAAACTACTTAGAAGTAGACATCATCTTATGCTTTGCCTATACTTGGCAGATAATCAATTTTTCTAACAAATATTTAAATGGATGAGAAGAAGCAAGTGATAAACCTTGATGGAAAGATAAGGCATAGAGGGTCAGAGTGCTTGCCTATAATCCCAGCTATCATAGAGGTGAAGGTAGAAGGATCAGGAATTGGAAGCCAGCCTAGGCAAATCAATGTGACCCTGTATTAAACAATATAGAGGGTTGCCCGGACTCATGCCTGTAATCCTAGCTACTCAGGAGGCTGAGATCTGAGGATCATGGTCCAAAGCCAGCCCAGGCTGGCAAGTCCGTGAAACTCTTACCTCAAATAAACCACCAGAAAATTGGAAGTGGCACTGCAAGTGGTAGAGCTCTAGCCTTGTGCTGAAGAGCTGAGGGACAGTGCCCAGGCCCAGAGTTCAAGCCCCACGACCGACCAAAAAAAATAAAATAGAATAGAGAGGGTTAAGAATATAGCTCAGTGATAGAGCTCTGGGTTTAATTCTTAGGAACAAAGACACATGCATGAGGATATTTTATCTTTACTTTATGAACTTTTCATGTACTAAGAAGTTAACCCTTTAAAAGCACTGATTTTTTTTAGGACAAATACATTCATTTTAATGAAAATCTTTTGCATTGTATTGGCTCCAGTGGTAGAACACTGACCTAGTACATGCACTGAATTCAAACCCCAGTCCTGTTCTCCCCAAAAATTAACAATGACAATCCCTTCCTTTATATTTTAATATAATTATTCATCTTAATACACAATAGTACTAACATATCTTACACTTTGTGGTTTTATAATTATATATATATTCTTTATATATAATATATAATTATTATATATATTATAATACTTATAGACATTTCATGTGATGTTTTAAATCTGACGTAAACATAGTGAGAATTAGCAAAAATATAGGGAAATATAACGAAAATAAAGAACATTAGTGAACAAATGCAACAGTGGTATTCACTATGTTAAAAAGTGAACTATATAACCTGTGGGTGAGGACAGGATGGAAAAACAGAGAAAGGGAAGAGGTGACATTGTCCAAAAGAAATATACTCTTGGGGGCTGGGAAGGTGGTTCAATCGTAGAGTGCTTGCCTCGCATGTATGAGGCCCTGGGTTAAATTTCTCAGCACCGCATAAGCAGAAAAAATTGGAAGTGGCACTGTGGCTTAAGTGGTAGAGTGCAAGCCTTGAGCTGAAGAGCTGACAACACGGAACCCCAGAGTTCAAGCCCCACAATGGACAAAAAAAAGTACTCTTTTCCTAACTTAATGTAACTGTACTTCCTCTGTACCTTACCTTTATAATAATAATTATAGCAATAAACTTTTATAAGAATAGTAATCAAAGATCCAATTCAGTCAGAGGCGTGATAAAGTCAGTGTAAGTTTTCCACCGTGAATATCAAAAAGCAATCAGAACCTGGGTGCCTATAATGCTAGCTTCTCAGCAGACTGAGTGTTGGAAATCTCCATTGGAAGGTACCCAGAGCAGGAAATCCTGTGAGACTCTTTATCTCCAATTAACCAGTGACATGTAGGAAGTGGAGCTGTGGCTAAAGTGGTACAGCACTAGCCTTGAACAAAAATAGTAAAGGGATGCCCAGGCCCTAAATTTAGGCCCCAGGACCAGTTACTCCCCCGCCCCCCCCAAAAAAACAATGAGAGCTTTGACCAGTATGTTAAAAACAAAAATAAAAAATAAAAAATATGGGGACAGGGAGGGATGTTGTTGTGGAGATGGGACAGAAAGGATGGCAGGGGAAAAGACAAAGGAGGAGCCAACAATGCTTGATAAGAAATGTACTCATGCCTGGCACCGATGACTCAGTCCTTTAATCTAGCTACTCAGCAGGCTGAGATCTGAGGGTTGACGTTCAAAGCCAGCTGGAGAAGGAAAGTTCGTGAGACTCTTATCTCCAATAAACCACTAGAAAATCAGAAGTGGCGCTGTGGCTCAAGCCGTAGAGAGCTTGCCTTGAGCTGAAGAGTACAAGGACAGCGCCCAAGCCCCGAATTCAAGCCCCTGGACCGACAAAAAAAAATGTACTCATTACCTTGCTCATGTGATTGTAACCCCTCTGTACAGTATTTTCACAATAAAAACTTATTTAAAATAAATGAAAAGCAAGCTTGTGAGACAGTGACTAGATATGCTTTCTAAGCTGGTCTGCCAATGGGCTGAAGAATATTGTCTTCAGATTCATGGGATAAGAGAAGTCTTAATGAGTCTGAATGCTCAGCCAATTAGAAAAGAAGCTATGCAAGGACAGAGATTGATGGGTGACCTGTGATATCTCCAATGAGTGCTGCCTAGACTACATGCTACTGTCCCAATGGCACCTATTTTTTTTTTTTTTTGGTCAGTTGTGGGGCTTGAACTCTGGACTTGGATGCTGTCTCTGCTCTCTTCAACTCAAGGTGAGCACTCTACCACTTGAGCCACAGCACCACTTCCAGTTTTCTAGTGGTTTATTGTAGATAAGAGTCTCATGGAGTTTCCTGCCCAGGATGGCTTTGAACCGTGATGCTCAGATCTCAGCCTCCTGAGTAGCTAGCATTACAGGTGTGAGCCACTGGTGCCCAGCTAATGTTCTTTCTTGTATGTTCTCACTCACTTTTTTTCCATCTTTATATATATTTCTTTGTATTGTGTGTGTGGGGGGGTTGTTTTTTGTTTTTTGTTTTTTTTGGTCCTATCGTGGGCCTGAACTCTGAGCCTGGGCGCTGTCCCTCAGCTCTTCAGCTCAAGGCTAGTGCTCTACCACTTGAGCCACAGCGCCACTTCTGGCTTTTTTTTTTTGCTTATGGGTGCTGAGGAATCAAACTCAGGGCCTCAAGCATGCAAGGCAAGCACTTTACACTGAGCCACCTTCCCAGCTGTATTGTGTGTTTGAATTGAGGACCTTGTACTTGCTTGGTTGGCTTGGCTGAGCTCTATTACTTGAACCATATGTCCAGCACATGTTTTTAGCTGGTTATTTTAGACATGAAGTCTCATGGACTTTTCTAATGAAGCTGGCTTTGAATTTCAATCCTCTTGATCTCAGTCTCCTACCTAGCTAGGATTACAGCTGTAATCCATAGAGGTCCAGCTTCAAAACACTTGTAGTTAATTAAAAAGAAAAATATATCTGTTAAATACTACACAGCAAGGTGGTTAGTGTATTGCCACGCCGACCCCAGTAGAGTCTGCTTAAGCATGGGAAACCATCTATCAGACCATGATAGGGGCCTCGAGACCTATCTCTGAGTTTTGGGACTTCACCGAAGTCTACCTCAGAGAATGGGGCTTTACAGAAACCTATCTCCAAGTTTTGGGATTTCACCGAAGTCTACCTCGGAGAATAGGGCTTCTAAGAGGCCTACTCCTGGGAAAAGGCTGGAAAAACCCCTGGGAAAAGATGTGTTTCTGTCTTTCTTCTCCTCATAAGAGTGCCTATCAATCTTTTACTGTTTCTGCTGTTCATTGTACTTACTCATTGTCAACGTTCCCTTATTCAAAGCTCTTTCTTAAGAGTGTTGATGACTCCAATATCTGATGAGTGTCTTAAAAATATGACTAACTCACCAGAGTTAAGTGCTACCCTGAAACCCCTCTTATGGAGGCTAGTAGACAAGTTATAAGTAAATATAAAAGTATTGGAGGTTTCACAAAGTCACTCCAGCAGAAGGAATTGTAAGAAATTTACAAAAAGTTGTAGGCGCGGCTAGAACAGAAAGAATGTATGGCAATTGCTGAGATAACTACTTAGGAGAAAGAACTTCCTGGCACTCTCATTTACTAAGAGACTTGCTAGATCTAGGCCTCCGTAACCTTATAATTAAGGCCTCTATAGAAATAAGGTAATGGTGAGATGGTGACAAACGTCGAAACCCATTATATTTCTTAGAGATAAGCCGGAAACAAGTGCCTTTCAGGTGACCAGCTGGTGACCACCTAAGAATGAAGCCCTGCAGCAAGATTGTGTAAACTTTTGCCCCTTTTCTTATGAAGACTTCTGTTATAAAAGTTTGTTATCCTCTGCATTAAATCGCACTCAGCACTCAGCACTCAGCACTCAGCATCCACTCCTAATGTGTGTGAGTTGTCTGTTTGCCATCTCCCCATCCTATTCCAGGTTCCTCCCCTAGGTATCCTCCGTCGTCCCGACAGAACCCGGTCCGCGGCAGGTGGCGCCCAACGCGGGGCTCGAAGCGGGGCACGAAGCAGTTTCTTCAGTCAAGGAACCTTGGGAGGTAAGCATCTCTCTCTCTCTCTCTCTCATTTCTTTTCACCTGGAATAGTAGTCAGAAGCTCGTTGGGGTGCTGCAGGCCCCTCACTTGTGACTGAGAAAGATAACGAGTAAATCATGGGGAGTTCATCTTCTAAGAATAAGGACAGTTTGTCTCTATTTTAAAACATATACTCCACAGCAGCAGTGGGAGAACAAACTAATCCTTGGTTCCCGCAGGAAAAAGGAAACCATTGAAAAAGTGAATGTAACTCTAAGTTCCATAAAGACGGAACTCCTCCTTCGAGAGGAAACAAAAAACGGAAAAAGGGAACCACTGAAAAGTGAATGTAAATCTAAGTTCCATAAAGAGGGAACTCCTCTTCAAGAGGAAACAAAAAACGGACAGAGGGGCAACCAGCCCCTCCCCAAGAGAATAAGAAACAGTTAGATCATTTGATACAATTTTCATATTTCAGGAATGGTGAAAGCCTGCAGGTGTGGTCTTGGGGCTGGCGGAGAGTCTTGGTGGACGCGCTATAAGACTGCCAGTGGGGCCAGTGGGAGACGTCCCCTGGACCCCTGGGTGGGGCTGTCCTCGAGATCGGGTAGAGGGGGTTCGAGTCCCCCCGATTGGCCGATTCTCTCTGGTTGGAAGCCCTTCTGGACAGACTGTCTGACCAGCAGTCTGACGCGCTTGCTGTCTGTCTTGAGTGTGCGTATATGTCTTCTGTTAACTCTAATTTGAATCTTAGGCATGCAGCCCGGGGGCTGGTGGATGAGGGGCTTACTGATCCCCTAGACCAGAGGTAGAGTGCACATTTCCCACTTAATTGCCCCTTCCACCCTTTTAGAATTCCAGGAGTGCCCGGAGCAGATCGCCCACCTCCCCAGAGAAAGCGTGACCAAGTGCGCGTACATTACCAACCCCCGTATGCAGCAGTGTGTGTGTGTGTGTGTGTGTGTGTGTGTGTGTGTAATTTTAACTTCTTTTTCTTTCTTATCTCGGTTTTATTAATTTGGACACTCCTTGTCGCAGAGATGGGGCAAGGACAAAGCAAGCTTACTCCTCTCAACCTCCTGCTCAGTCATTTCAAAGAGGTAAAAGAGAGGGGGTATAATTTGAGTATAATTGAAAATCTCAGAAGAATCTAAAAAGAAAAATTCTCTAGAATAAGTAGAGGGGGTTCGAGTCCCCTGGTAAGTGGTGAGATGTCACCCCATTCACTGAGACCTGATTTTGTCTTTGTGGCCACTTGTTTGTCTTGTTTAGTGTGTGTGTTCGTTTTATGTTTTCTGAGGTAGGAAAGTTTTGGGTGAGTGTGGCAGGCTCACTCAGCAGACTCTGGATTCAGCTTGCCGAATGAGAACAGCACAGAGATTCAAAAGATTAATTAGTGAATTGCCTTGCTAACAAGCAAGCTCTGGGAAAATGAAGCCCAACAAAGGTACCTAGTTTAAAAGAAATACTGTCTTAAATTTTTGTTTAAAAACTTTAAAAGGTGTACGTACAACTGATTTTGATTTTTGCGCGCTTTAAGATCTGTGTGTTTTGTGTGTGTCTGTGAATGTGTTCAAAGATAAAAAATTGTCAGCATGCTGTAACAATTGGGTGAGTTTAAATTTAAAAATTCAAAAGGTTATGAGGTTTGGACATTACCAAAAATTTTTTAAAAATCTTCACATTGTTTTAAATGGCTTTTTAAAAGGTTCTTTAACTTGCAAATTAGAAAATCTGGTATTTTAAAAACTAATATTTTAAAATGCATAAGTCTGTTTATACTGTAATCAAGTTATCTGGCTTAACAAAAATGCATTGGCTGTTTGGGGTCTAATTCCCTTGGCTAAAATTTGGGGATAAATATTAGAAATTTAAATGTAAAGGTTAGTTTAACACTGTCAAAGATGTTACCTGTTCTGTCTATCTAAAACTGTATTTCATTTGAGAACCAAGAGAAGAGACTGGGAAAAACTTAGAAACCAACAGAAGACCTATCTTTAGGGGTGAAGGGTGAACAAGCAGAAGTGCAGTTCAGCTGGTCATGCAGTGGGACAGGCCCTGGGAGGAGTCCAAACATGATGAGGCAAACTGGCACAAACGCAGTTCATCTAACCCTAAAGAGTCAGATTGGGTGTGTGCCTGCCTATTCCATAGGAGGGGCCAAGTGGCCCATCGTTGTTCTGTCTCTTTTCCCTGCAGATAGGCACTGAAAACATGATGGTTAAAATGAATGATGTGATGATCTGATTAGTATTGCTAAAACTTTCCCTTGGATGTGTTAACATTAAAATTAGGAAGGCCTTAAAAAGAGGGTAAAAAGTTATTTGTATAATGTGGCTTACTTTCAATTATGTTCTACAATTAGGATGTTTTTAAAAGTTATAAAGATGTTAAATCTAGCTTTGTGGTATAGTAAAGGTGACTGTAATTCTTGCATTAAGGAAAATTGTCATTTGAGTTTAAAAATCTTAATGTGTGTCTGTTTTAAAACAAGCAGCCAAGAGACAATGAGTGACACTTGGCCTCAAGATTTCAAGGGATCTTTTCAAAATGCAATGAAAACTAAAGTATAAAATGTTAAAGGTGATTAATAAGAGGTTTAAAAAAATAGGGAATGGATTTTTGGATATAAAGTTTAATGTAAAATCATTCTTGACATTGGCCTCAATGTGCAAAAAAAAAAAAAAAAAGAAAAAAGAAAAAAGAAAAAATTAGGATTATCAAAATAATTGCTATTCTAGTTTGCTCTTCTAGGTTTTTTAAGTTTCCAGCAAGCCCAAAGCAAAGCACAGAGGATTCTTACAAGTTGTCAGATGTAACTTTGACTCTTAATAAGTTTCAGGTAAGAGCATGCTTAAAAGCTACTTCTATGTTGACCACCTTGTTGCTTTTAATTGGAGTAAAATGGCCTTCTGTAAGACTCCTTGATCTGCAATCTGGTTCAAAGCCAGCCCGGGCACAAAAAGGTTCCTGTGAGACTGTCACCTCTATTCAGCCAGCAGCAGAGTACTAGCCCTGGACCAAAGAGTCAGGGGACAGTACTCAAGCCCCAAGCTGGAGACTCACAGTGGCAGAGAGCTAGCCTTGAGCTGTAGAGCTGAGGGATAGTGCTCAGGCCCCGAGTTCAAATCCAGCAACCAGCTAAAGGGAAATGCCAATGAGGCATTTATCCCAATGTGGAGAAGACACTCCTGGGACAAAAACAATGGAGGAGCATCCAGAGGCAGTAAGCCACTGCTTGGATGGCAAAAATGTCAGATCCTAGAGTCATTTGTGCATGGCCCTTCAAAACTGGTCAGAGCCGGGAGGTCATGGGAAGAGTTTATAAGCATGCCTAATGTTCATGACTACCTTGTAAGGGACAGGAACTTGCCAGTCCTCTGTGATAGTAAAAAGCTAATGTTATAAAATGTGGGAGATAGGTTAAATCTTAATCCCTTTATGTGCCAAAAGCTCTAATTGGCAGTAACTATTGAGCTGACACTAGTTACATGAAATTCATCTGCCCAGGAAAAAGTTTGTAAACCTGAGAGAGTGTTTCTATTGATATCTGTCTTAGGCATTATTTGGGATCATTAGAGATCACATTCCTAAGCCATCTAAAAAGATGCTTTTTACAAACCAGAGTGCTAAACAAGCTACACTACTGTAGCCGGAGAAAAGGTCTGTGCAGTTGTCAAAAGTTAAATATTGTTCTTAATGACATCTTACCCTGATAGCCTCTTTGTAAAATAGGCTAAGGTTATAGGCTCCTGGCTAGCTAAGATCAACGCCCCTAAAGTCAGCTTGAAGAAGTTACAGAAGATGGACCTTCGCCCATCAACCCCCTTTTAAGATCAAGAGTCCAGAGTCAGTTTTGAAAAAATGAGGCAAAATAGATAAAATAATTTTTTTTAGAAAAAGGCATAAAGAATAGTGTTAACAGCTGTAGGTGTGCAAGTGTGGAGACTGCATCTGTCAAAGATGGTTACAAGACTAAGCCTTCTGTGTCTATTTATAAAAAAAAAAAATCTGGTTAGTAAAAAAAAGTTATTTTGGTAAATTGTCCTGGGCTATTGTCTAAATGTTCTTAGAAACCAACGGAGTCACGGCCTGCCAAGCCTATGTATTACTTGCATCCTTAACCAGTCTGTGTAGGAATTTGCAGCCCAGCACGAGAGACCCTGTTGCTGCTGCTGCTACTGCTGTACACCTTAATGGGTAAAGTTCAACGACGGCCTGACAGTCACCTGGAGGAACTCCTGCTTGATTCCATCACCTGAGTCGGCTTCCTGGTTGAAAGCTGCTAAATCTAAGATCTTGTGGGACATTCTTTTGGGTGATATCCAGAAACCCTCTCTTCCCACAGTGGATATTGGGGACAAGGATATCACTGGCTTGCTTGTCTTAGGCACTTCAGTGCATAGTAACTGGAAATCCACTCTATGGTCACAGCCTAGTTTGACTCTGATATGGTAATAACCTGAGTGTGTTATCAATAGAGGTAATACTCTTAGCCTTAAAATCTAGCAAGCTTCTGCATCACGGTGGTGCCTTAAGGCTGTTCTAAGATAAAGGTTCCGCAAGCCAAAGGAAAATTGGGCAGTTTTAAACTACAGCCACAAAGATGGTCAAGAGATTGTAAAGAAAGAGGGTGGTAATGAAAGCCTTGGGAAAGGAATTGTAAAGAAAGAAGGAAGTAAAGAAAGCCTTGGAAAGAGAATTGGGGAAATTTGAAAAGTAAGGATTGTCTTTAAGACAAACCTCAGAAAGTTTAAGTATGTCGCAAATGGTATGAGTATGTCTTAAAATTGGAGCTTACAAGTACAGCTGGTATAAAATTGATACACGGAGTCAGGACTGGTGAAAATTAAAATTAAAAAAAAAAAAAAAGGGGGCAAATGCCACGCCGACCCCAGTAGAGTCTGCTTAAGCATGGGAAACCATCTATCAGACCATGATAGGGGCCTCGAGACCTATCTCTGAGTTTTGGGACTTCACCGAAGTCTACCTCAGAGAATGGGGCTTTACAGAAACCTATCTCCAAGTTTTGGGACTTCACCGAAGTCTACCTCGGAGAATAGGGCTTCTAAGAGGCCTACTCCTGGGAAAAGGCTGGAAAAACCCCTGGGAAAAGATGTGTTTCTGTCTTTCTTCTCCTCATAAGAGTGCCTATCAATCTTTTACTGTTTCTGCTGTTCATTGTACTTACTCATTGTCAACGTTCCCTTATTCAAAGCTCTTTCTTAAGAGTGTTGATGACTCCAATATCTGATGAGTGTCTTAAAAATATGACTAACTCACCAGAGTTAAGTGCTACCCTGAAACCCCTCTTATGGAGGCTAGTAGACAAGTTATAAGTAAATATAAAAGTATTGGAGGTTTCACAAAGTCACTCCAGCAGAAGGAATTGTAAGAAATTTACAAAAAGTTGTAGGCGCGGCTAGAACAGAAAGAATGTATGGCAATTGCTGAGATAACTACTTAGGAGAAAGAACTTCCTGGCACTCTCATTTACTAAGAGACTTGCTAGATCTAGGCCTCCGTAACCTTATAATTAAGGCCTCTATAGAAATAAGGTAATGGTGAGATGGTGACAAACGTCGAAACCCATTATATTTCTTAGAGATAAGCCGGAAACAAGTGCCTTTCAGGTGACCACCTAAGAATGAAGCCCTGCAGCAAGATTGTGTAAACTTTTGCCCTTTCAGGCGACCAGCTGGTGACCATCCAAGAACGAAGCCTTGCAGCAAGATTGTATAACCTTTTGCCCCTTTTCTTATGAAGAATTCTGTTATAAAAGTTTGTTATCCTCTGCATTAAATCGCACTCAGCACTCAGCACTCAGCACTCAGCATCCACTCCTAATGTGTGTGAGTTGTCTGTTTGCCATCTCCCCATCCTATTCCAGGTTCCTCCCCTAGGTATCCTCTGTCGTCCCGACAGAACCCGGTCCGCGGCAGTGTATATTTTGTTTTCTCTAATCATATGGTAGAACTTTTAACTTTCATGAGATAAACTAAAATTAAGGTTAACTAAAAAATACTATATGGGGCTGGGAAAGTGGCCCAGTGGTAGAGTGCTTGCCTTGCATGCATAAGCCCTGGGTTTGATTCCTTAGCACCACATAAACAGAAAAAGCTTGAAGGGGGACTGTGGCTCAAGTGGTAGAGCACTAGCCTTGAGCTGAAGAGCTGGGGGACAGCGCCCAGGCCCAGAATTCAAGCCCCATAACCGGCAAAAAAAACCCAAAAACTATATGATATAATATGCTTTGAAAATGTATCATTAGATATTGAATTCAATTTGAAATAAACACTTAGACATTTATCCTTGATTTTAACCAGTATATGTAGAAATATTTAATAGTTTTCAGAAATTTTCTATTTGCATTTCAAGAATCAAACTAGGCTTTAATTCCCATGTCCTGCATAGAGAGCAGGAAATGTTTCTTTTTCTGTTTTTTCCCCGTGTTAATCTAAAATCCTTACTAAAACTCAAAAAAATTTTTTTGAATCAAGCTTCATTGGACAAAGGTTGCTCAACATTTTAACCCAGTCCATTCAGAAAAAAACCTAAAGACTCCATCTCCCGTTAACCAGCAAAATGCTGGATTAGAGGCATTCCTCAAATGGTAGAGCACCAGCTTTGAGCAAGGGGTGGGGGAAATTGTTGTAGGGTTTGAATTCTGGGCCTGCCTCCTGTTCCTAAGTTCTTCAGCTCAAGGCTAGCACTTTATGATTTGAGCCACTTCCAGTTTTTTCTGTTTATGTGGTGCTGAGGAATCAAACCCAGGGCCTCATGCATGCAAAGCAAGCTCTACCACTGAACCACCTTGCCAGCCCCTCTGCACATTACCTTTATAATAACAACAAACTTAGCTGGTGGCCCGTGGCTCACGCATATAATCCTAGCTACTCAGAAGGCTGAGATCTGAGGATTATGGTTCAAAGCCAGCCCAGACAGGAAAGTCCGTGAGACTCTTACCTCCAATAAAGCACTAGAAAACCATTAGTGGTGCTGTGGCTCAAGTGGTAGAGTGCTCTTCTTGAGCCCAAGAGTGCAGGGACAGGGCCCAAACCCAGAGTTCAAGCCCCATGACTGACAGATAATAATAATAATAATAATAATAATAATAATAATAATAATAATAATAATAATAATAACAAACTTTTATAAAAATCAAATTTCACTAACTAGTAGTACTTCATCCGTGTGAAGATGATGTATTAGTGAATGACAAGTTCTAGAGATGAGTAATGAGAATGGCTAAGAAGATGTATTTGTTTAGAAGGAAGGAGAAATACTTTACTATTCTGAGTTTTTTGTTTTTGTTAGTTTGGTGGGGTTTTTTGGTCAGTCATGGAGTTTGATCTCTGGGCTTGAGCTCTGTCCCTGCACATTTCAGCTCAAGGTGAGCACTCTACCGCTTGAGCCACAACACCACTTCCAGTTTTCTAGTGGAGAGAAGAGTCTCATGGAGGGCTGGGAAGATGGCTCAGTGGTAGAGCGCTTGCCTTGCATGCATGAGGCTCTGGGTTCATTCCTCAGCACCACATAAGCAAAAAGTAAAAAGCCGGAAGTGGCGCTGTGGCTCAAGTGGTAGAGAGCTAGCCTTGAGCTAAAGAGCTGAGGGCAGTGCCCAGGCCCAGGGTTCAGGCCCACGACCGGACCCAAAAATAAAAAGAAAGTTAAAAAAAAAAGAGTCTCATGGACTTTCCTGCCAAGGCTAGCTTTTAACAGTGATCCTCAGATCTCAGCCTGCTGAATAGCTAGGATTACAGGTGTGAGCAACCAGCCCCTGGTTTATTCTGTGTTTCTTATCAATACTATATTTACTCTGTTCATGTAGGAATCTTATTTTTGTTGTTGTTGTTGGTTGTGTGGCCTGAACTCTGGGCCTGGGCGCTGTCCCCCAGCTCTTCAGCTGTAGACCAGGGCTCTACCACTTGAGCCTCAGTCCCACTTCCAGCTTTTTCTGCTTATGTGGTGCTGAAGAATCGAACCCAGGGCCTCATGCATGCAAGGCAAGCACTCTACCATTGAGCCACCTTCACAGTGCCTCATGTGGGAGTCTTTCTCACTCTACAGCTCAAAAGATGGAAGAGATAGAATTGGGTTATTATCTGCTTTCTCTCTTAAGCCATAAGTGTTACTAAAAAAAGAAAAAACTCAGCAAATCTATGCAAGTTCTTGTAAGGTCCGCTCCTGGATGGCGAGCAGACTCCACCCTCCTCGCAGCAAAGTCTCCACCCAGTACCTGCGTTACCTAGGCAACTGGGACACCTGGAAGACGTCACATCTGCATCCGCTGAGGTCACATCTGAATTTGATGTGGCCACACCTTTCCCCACCCATACCCTAGATAAGGGCTAGCCCAGGCCCAAACTCCTTTTTCTCTCTTGGTTCATTTCTAGCTCTCTCCTCTCTCTCTGTTCTATTCTATTCTAGCTCTCTCTCTGTTCTTACCTCTCTCTTGCTCTTCTTTTCTAGCTCTCTCTGCTCTCTCTCTGTTCTAGCTCACTCTGTTCTATTCTAGTTCTCTCTCTGTTTTATTCTAGCTCTCTCTGTTCTATTCTAGCTCTCTCTCTGTTCGTTTCTAGCTCTCTCTGTTCTTTTCTTGCTCTCTCTGCTCTTTTCTAGCTCTTTCTTTTGCCAGCCACGTGTAGTGCCAACCTTGCCTGGTCCCAGCAGGGCTACTGAATAAACCTACCCCTTACCTGAATACCACGTGAGTGCTGGTGCAGTTCTTACTCGGTTACCTCTTTTTAAAAACCTAACATAAATGGTGCCGTGACTCGGATAAAGGCTTAAAGTCATGAAAGCTGGGATTTCTGTGTTTTTTTTTCCTCTTTTTTCTTTTTTTGTTCTTTCCTTTTTGCTCTGAGGAATACCCGCAGTTCTGACGGCCTTTTGCGAACCAGTCTGTCTGCGGCGGAATCAACGCATCGATACCATTGCTGCCTTCACATCCACGTCCACACCACTTCTCTACTCTGGTGAGTGAAACTACTCTACGGCTCTCTGTTACTCAGTCTCTGTCCAGACGTGGTGCCACGCCAGAGAGCTCCTACAGCCTTTAGCTGAAAGGCCGGTCACTTCTGAAGCCGAGGACGCTTGGCTTTGGGGGCTTGGCCATTTCTCTCTAAAGGGCTCTGGGGGAAGTCGGGATGCCACTTCAGCCTGGTCAGCTCTCTCCTTCACTCACCAGACTGACTCTACTCATTTAATGGGGTGCTACGAATCACGCCTGAGCCGTGAAACCCCTTTGAAATGCCTCCTGTGCTCCCTGGAAAGCCAGAGAGCCTAATTTTACACAGTTTTTGCTACTGCAATGGTCAATGGTCAGAAGTTTAATTTCAGGCTGTCTTTGCTCTCTCTCTGCCATTCATGTCCAACTTTCTACCCTTTTTTCTACAACTTTTTGGCTTGTGCCTTGAAGAGTGCGACGCAGGCTGGGTCCCAGGGACCCCCCTCTAGGTTCCCTCTCAAAGGCTAGCCAATGTAGGCTTGATCTATTTGTTCAGGGTTTCTTTGCATTCTTTCAGAAATTCGCCATCTTGAATTCGCCATCTTGGCCACGTGGTGGGTTAAGGGTTTGACCCCATCTGACCCTTAACCTTCCACTAAGTTTACTACTGCATCTATTCTAAGGTGCCTTGCTAACAAGTTGCTCTTTTCACAGGCCCTAGTAATGGAGGCCCAACCATCTGATATGCTTTGTTAGCAAAGATGTCTAAATGTTGTCGAAATTTTAGGTTTTAAGTTTTGCCTTTTTTGTTTTGTGTTGTGTATTCTACTACTGACTAAATGGTTCTAAAATACTGGGCATATCTATGCTAAAATTCTCATCACATCTAATGAGTTTTGTCATTTCAGAATATTTGTTGGTCAATTCTTGATAAGAACCAGGTAAGCTCTACTTATTCTACTTGATCTCCTTGTTGCTCTAACTGGAACTTAGCAGTCCATCTAACATGATTGCTGGATTGTATAACAATACATTTGACTGGGCACTGGTGCTCACACTGGTAATCTTGGCTACTCAGGAGGCTGAGATCTGAGGATTGTGGTTTGCAGTCAGCCCAAGCAGGAAAGTCTGTGAGACTCTTTTTTTTGTGTGTGTGAAAATACTGTAGAGAGGGGTTACAATTACATGGGCAAGATAATGAGTACATTTCTTATCAAGCATTGTAGCCTCCTTTGTTTCCCCTTCTCATCCCTTCCTATCCTCCCCAGACCCTCTCACCCAACCCTCCCCCACGACCAAAAGTTCGTTTTCAACATAACGACTTGTCCATTGTGAGACTCTTATTTTTTCTTTTCTTTTCTTTTTTTTTTTGCCAGTTGTGGGGCCTGAACTCTGGGCTTGGGCACTGTCCCTCAGCTCTTCAGCTCAAGGCTAGTGCTCTACCACTTGAGCCACAGTGCCACTTCCAGCTTTTCCTGCTATGTGGTGCTGAGGAATCGAACCCAGGGCCTCATGCATGCAAGGCAAGCACTTTACCACTGAGCCACCTTCTCAGCCCCATTGTGAGACTCTTATTGCTAATAAATCACCACAAAAGCTGGAAGTGGATCTGTGTCTTAGATGTTAGAGTGCAAGCATTAAGCATAAAAGCTCAGGGACAGCTCAGGCCCTGAGTTCAAACTCCAAAACTAGTTGTCCCCCCCCCCAAGAAAAAAAAGAGTATTTAGTCTGGTAGACTGGTTTCCAAAGTGGAATGTTAAGTAGAGCCCAGAAGTTAATATTTCTGTTCTTCCAGATTCTCACTAGCAATTACTGTTGTCCATGTTCTGGATTTTGGCCATTCTGATAAGTGTGCTGTGCTGTGCTGTATGTGTGTGTGTATACGCTCGTGCCAATCTTGGGGTTTGAACTGAGGCATAGGGCTAGCCCGGAGTTTTGGTTAATTGGAAATGAGTCTCACAGGCTTTTAGGCCTAGGCTGGCTTTGAACCATGATCCTTTAATGTTTTCTTTCTGGGTACCTAAGACTATAGGTATGAGCCATCTGCACCTGGCTCTTTTTAATCTGCGATTCTTTTATCCACAATTTTTTTGGGGGGAGCCCGGTCGTGGGGTTTGTACTCTGAGCCTGTGCGCTGCCCCTCAGCTCTTTAGCTCAAGGCTACTGCTCTACCACTTGAGCCACAGCGCCACTTCTGGCTTTTTGCTTATGTGGTGCTGAAGAATCGAACCCAGGGCCTCAGGCATGCAAGGCAAGCGCTTTACCACTGAGCCACTTTCCTAGCCCCTGCAATTCTTTTATGAAATATGATGTGGAACATTTTATCATATGCTTGTTTGCCTTATCCTCTTTGATGTGTTTTAAAGCCTTTAGCCAACTTTTAGAATTGGTTTGCTTTCTTTTTATTGTTGAAGTTTAAGAGTTCTTTTTTTTTTTTTTTTTAGTTTAAGAGTTCTTTACCTATTTTGGGTGCTTTGAGAGACTTACTGTTCTGTAATTGCACTCAATTTTAAAATTATCATGCATTATTGGAACGAGTGATAAATATATTTGTATTGTTGAAAAAGAACAGAGGTGAAGCCACTTAGCATAGAACATGGAATGTATATGTTTAATAATATTATTTGGATTTTTTTTAGTGGGGGGTCCGGTCATGGGGCCTGAACTCTGGGCTTGGGCACTGTCCCTCAGCTCTTCAGCTCAAGGCTAGCACTCTACCACTTGAGCCACAGCGCCACTTTCGGCATTTTTTCTTTTTGCTTATGTGGTGCTGAGGAATCAAACCTAGGGCCTCAGGCATGCAAGGCAAGCGCTCTACCACTGCGCCACCTTCCCAGCCCCTCACACAGGTTTCTTAAGTAGTATGCTAACTAAAGGAGATAACAGAGAACTACCTTATAACTAAAAGAATAATATAGGTATTTTGGAATGATCTGGTTTTTAACAAAAAAATTTTTGGGGTGGGGGTCGGTTGTGGCACTTGAGTTCAGGGCATGTTCATTGTCCTTGGGCTTTTGTGCTCAAGATTAGCACTCTACCACTTTGAGCCACAGCTCCACTTCTGGTTTTCTGGTGGTTAGTTTCCTACTGAGGCTGTCTTTGAACCATGATCCTGAGATCTCACCCTTGAGTAGCTAGGATTACAGGTGTGACCCACTAGCACTCAGCTTGATCTGATTTTTTAATTATTATTACAATTTTTAGTAAATCTAAAAGGTCATGTGAATGGGTTTTGCATTATTTTTCCATCTGGTCTCACTCCTCTTTGTCCCCTCATGCACACAGTTTCTACTTCTTTTACAGCCTCCTGCTGTTTTTTGTGTTTATATCTGTATCTTCCATGTCTTTCTTCCAGTTTCTTTGAGTCTATAAGTGTCTTCCCTGATAAAATTGAAAGTTCTCTATAAATTCTTTGTAGGAGTTCAGGCTTGATATAAACATTTCTCTTTAGTATTTCTATTAGGTCTCTCCATGTTGGGTATATACTCTGTATTCTGTAGATACTAAATGATTGAATAAACAGATTTCAAGCTTTCACATTATACCCACCCTTCTTCCTTCCTTCATTCCTTGTCTTTTTTTTGCAAGTCCTGGGGCTTGAACTCAGGGCCTGGGCACTGTCCCTGAGCTTCTTTTGTTCAAGGATGGCACTCTACCACTTGAGCCAGAGCACCATTTTTGGCTTTTTCCGTTTTTGTGGGACTGAGGTAGCAAACCCAGGGCTTCATGTATGCTAGGCAAGTACTCTGCCACTAAGTCACATTCCCAGCCCTGAACTAATTTTTCATTTAAAAATGTACATTTACCATTTGTTCTTGCTACACATTTTTATAATGCTATTAAAACTTACATAAGAAATTACAAAATATTATTTAGAGCTTGTAAAAAGCTCTACTGTTACTAGCTTTATGTATTTTTCCATTATTTTTGTAAATGTTGGAGCAGGTTAATTCTTTTTTCTTTCCTTAAGCCTCTTTCTTTTGAAGCAATTATCCTTTTTCTAGCCAAAGTATTAGGAAACAGACAATCTTCCTTTTAAATCTAAATGACTAAACTCAAACCAATTAAGATTTCAGAGACACAAGAATCAAGGAGGTTTTAATCTCAACTTATATTTGCATTTATGACCATTGCCTCTCCAGAGGGAGAGCTGGGGAAAGTCGACCCCTACACCTTGCTTTCAGGTTGAAGACAATCGACACGGAATAGTTTAACATAAAAGGCTTTTTTTGTGTTAAACACCTTTTTGGAAAGGAGCATACAATCATTAATCAAAATCCTGCCAATTTGCATTGTTCATTGGGGAATAGGCTTTCAAAAGCCAAGGAACAAAAGAGGATTTGGTTTTCCAATCTCCCCAAAGCAGCGGCAGATTGTGAAGCAGCTAACAAGAGAAATCAGAGTACTGTACACATTATCTAGGTGTGTGTATACGAGAGAGATCGAGATCTGTTACACACTATTTATAACAGGAGCACCAACAGATGCACTGAATCCACCTGCATGCTCCCAACCCCTTTGATCTCCCCACCCCAAACTGGGATACAAAGAGGATGGGAGGAGGGGACTAGAGCGAGAGAAATGCAGCCACCTATGCAGCAGCCCCCCAGAGAAGTCCCTGGAGGTCCTGCGCCCCCCCCCAGCACTGGGGTGGGGTTTGGGGCGCCCCCAGGCTCGCCTGCTGGGGTAAAGGTGCAGGAGCTGGGTTCTGGCTTCGGTGATGTTTACTCAGTAGGCTGGCAAAAGGGCTGAGGAGCGG
The DNA here is from genome assembly GCF_024711535.1 of Dipodomys merriami. Classification (NCBI taxonomy): domain Eukaryota; kingdom Metazoa; phylum Chordata; class Mammalia; order Rodentia; family Heteromyidae; genus Dipodomys; species Dipodomys merriami. The sequence goes on along the minus strand of NW_027203068.1, from coordinate 32,438 downwards.
GAAGCTGCGCTCCCATTAGGATCAGGAGTCTCTGTGACCCGAGAACCCCCTGCGGAGCCAAGGCAGTGTGAGCATGAAGGCAGGCTTGGGGAGGAGGAGAGCCTAGTGCCGGATCACTCGTGCGCACCTTGTGCAGGTGCATCGGTGCCTCCTCCCTCTCCTTTCCCCTCCACAGCAACAGTGCATGCGCCTGTCTAGGCGAAGGCAAAGCTGAAGCGGGTGAGCTCTCCCAATCAGAGCCCGGCATTCTCCGAGTACGTATCCTGGAGCTGCCCGCACTGGGCAGCGGGAAGCGGGAAGCTAGAGGCTGGTGGCAGGCGGCGGGAGCAGAGGGCAGGCCCCACGGCTGGTGGGGGGGCGGGACGTGAGACTTGGGCATAGCCTGGAAGGCCCGAGAAAGTCCTAGGAGCTGTGTGTGAGGGAAGTTCCTTCTTTGCTCAGCCCCCAGAAGTGGGGGCTGCGGGGGGCGGGGTATTCCCCCTCCCTCTCCAGGCTCCTAGAGGCCCTCAGGTTCCAACAGTTTTCATTTGGGGCCTCCTACTCGGAGGCTGGGAGCTGCCTCTGGGGTCTAAGGACCTCTGGACCACAACGCCCCCAGAGGTAAAGGGTTCGACTGGGACGGGAGGTGTGGAGCGGAGCCGTGGGGGGAACGGGGGTCCCCGGGCTGGTTTGGGCCGCTGCGGGGCCCCATCGTTAGCCGGGACAAGCCTTCCCAGCCAGTCCTGGCCCACTGCAGCTAGATCTCGGAGGAGCATCCTAGGAAGAGAAGAGCAGGTAGGACTCCGCCTCCCCACAGTCAGCCCCTAGGGGCATAGCCACGCCATTCACTCATTCGTTCATTCCTCATCATTTGTCATTCATTTGTCAGCCTTTTGACCTTTTGGCTGATATTTCACGTTTTTAGGCCAAACTATTTTATTAGTCTATTACTCTTGAACATTTTGTGTTTGTGGTAGACTTTACTTTTTTTTTTTTTCAGGTTGTGGGGCATGAACCCTAGGCCTGGTCACTGTCCCTCAGCTCTTCAGCTCAAGGCTAGTACTCTAGCACTTGAGCCACAGAGCCAATTCCAGCGTTTTCTGCTTATGTGGTGCTTAGGAATTGAACCCCAGGGCCTCATGCATGCAAGGCAAGCGCTCTACCAATGAGCCACCTTCCCAGCCTGGAGACTTAGTTCTTGGTACTGTGTTGTGTCTTCTCCTTAGTCTCTTTATTTGAATAATTTTTTTAAATCCCCAGTGGTCCTTTCTGAGGCTTGCTTAGTGGGAGCAGAGACAGAGCACACTGGTATTTTGTTCCTCTTTTTAGTCTTCAGGATGTATTTTTTTCTTTTTTCTTTTTGTTGGCCATGATACTTGAGCTCCAGGCCAGTGCGCTGTCCCTGAGCTCTTCAGCTCAAGGCTAGGGCTTTCTACCACTTGAGCCACAATGCCACTTCTAGCCTTTTCTGTTTATGTGTTGCTGAGAAATCGAACCCAGGGCCTCATGCATGTGAGGCAAGCACTCTATGGCCAAGTCACCTTCCCAGCCCCTTCAGGATGTCTTTGTACGTTCAAAATGTCAATAATTATTTCATTATTTCTTTCCCCTTCAACAAATCACTTCAAGTTTTACCTGTTCCCTTTCTTAATCAGGAATAATGTTTTTCAGAGTTCTAGGTTAAGTAATAAAAACTGAAGGACAGGAACTTGATATGGCTGCTGGATGGGTGGGTTGGTAGTACAGAGTGATGGGAGGGGTGACTGATCAAGACTCAGTGTACAAACAAATGTACATGTAAAACTATAACCCTTTTGTAGAATCATTAGAAGATAAAAATGAAAAAAAATTAATAACAAAAACCCATTGTCTTCTTAGAATATTAGATTTCTGTGAATAGACGTTCTCGTGGTTTATTAGTATTTGCATATATTTGGATGCTGTGAATTATTTTCTCTCTGTTTAGTATATTTACCCAGAGATTCCTTAATACTGAAGTAAGGTAAATTGGCTCTATATAAGTTGAAGTATCTCCTATAGAAGAGGTTTCTAGGAAGTAGGCAGGCTAAAGCAAGTGACAAGTTCTCTTTCCTTCTTCCTTTTTTTTTTTCTTTTGTCAGTTGTGGGGCTTGCACTCTGGGCTTGGGCACTGCCCCTCAAGGCGAGTACTATACCACTTGAGCTACAGCGCTACGTCTTGTTTTCTGTATGTTTATTGGAGATAAGAGTCTCATGGCCTTTCCTGACCAGGCTGGCTTTGAACTATTCAGCCTCCTGAGTAGCTAGGATTACAGGCGTGAGCCACCAGCACCTGGCTCCTTCTTCCTTTTATCTTTTTGCAAGAAGGCCTTTGAAAATTACCGTAGATTATATTATTAAAAGGTAATTTATGAAGAAGGCCTTTTGTACACATTAGTAAAAAAGATTTTTATAGAGATATCTCTATGATCAAGAGAGTTAATCATTATTGTTCTTTTCTATGTTGGTATTGGGCTTGAACTCAGGGCCTGTTGCTCTTACTTAGCTTTCTTGTTCATATATGGACCTCTACCACTTGAGCCTTGGCCCTACCTTTTTTGCTGTTTTTTTAATTGAAAGACCCCAGACTCACTGGGATGCTTTCTTCAACGGGAGGGCACCCCAAGAACCAAGACTCCAAACCAGCAGATGCAACAAGCAAGAGGATTTTATTAGGCGTTTGTGCAAACGGTCTCCCTGTCGAAGGCAGACTGGAAGCCCCGAGCAGAGGTTACAGGCACTTTTAAAGACAAAAACCACAGGATTAGCATAAGACCCCAGGCTCCCCAGGATTGGCTCAGCTCTGCACAGGAAGTTTTGTAACACTTGTTGAAAACTAGTTGGTTCCCTAAGGGGGGGGGGAGGCTTCTCTGGAGGGGAGTCCACATAGTTACAGGCTCCCTAGTTTGCTGGGCTCACCAGATGGTCTTTATTTTGAGCCCCCTTGCTGAGAGTTTCTAAACAGGGCGTTAGAAGAACATATCTATGTTTGCAGACCCTGTCCCTGGGCCGGCCTGCATCTGGACTTTGTAACTTTTTAACTTATTTCTGGGAGGGGAAGAGTCAGTGTTAGCGCAAGCAGGTTTACAGAAGCAGAATTAGCAGTTAGCATATTAAAATGGACATGGCCCATATAGTAAAATGGACATAGCCCCAATTTCAATCTTTCATTTATTATTATTTTTTTGAGATGCAGTCTCAAAGACTTCTGACCAGGATGGTTTTAAATTTTAATTGTCCTCTTATCAGTGAGCCACCAGTGTCAGCTGAATTTTCTTGCTTTTGTTTTTTATTTTTGTTTATCAGTGAGAGTTTACCTGTCGAGAGAGATAACTGTAGTTTTCTTTCCCAGGACTTGCTGAATTAAAAAAAAAAGGGGGCATTTTAAATTGTATATTTTATTGGATTGTTAGCTTTTCAAAAAAATTTTTAGGGCTAGGAAGGTGGCTCAGTGGTAGAGCACTTGCTTTGCATCCCTGAGGCCCTGGGTTCGATTTCTCAGCACCACATAAGCAAAATGAAAAAAGATGGAAGTGGCGCTGTGGCTCAAGTGGTAGAGCACGAGCCTTGAGCTGAAGAGCTGAGGGACAGTGCCCAGGCCCAGAGTTCAGGCCCCACGACCGGAAGAGCTGGCCCTCAGCTCTTTAGCTCAAGGCTAGTGCTCTACTACTTGATCCACAGCGCCACTTCCAGCTTTTTTCATTTTGCTTATGTGGTTCTGAGGAACAGAACCCAGGGTCTCATGCATGCAAGGCAAGTGCTCTACCACTGAGCCACCTTCCCAGCCCCTTTTTGTTTTATTTCTTTTTCATGTTTTTTTTTTTTAATTTCTATTGAGGAACGCTGAATAAAAGAAACCACAAATCACCATTGGACCTTTTATTTGGGAGTGGTTTGGACTTTTCAGTTGCAATATAGTTTTACAACTATCTGGTTGGGCAGAGGGAGTAGGTGACTAATGCCTGTAATCTTAGCAATTCCTGAGGTTGAGATCTGACTCTCTTGGTTCAAATCCAGCCAGGAGACTTGTTACTCATCTACAATTAACCACTAAAACGGCTGGAAGTGCAGCTGTGCGTCAAGTGGTAGAGTGCTAACCTTGAGCCCAAAAACTCAGGCCTTGAGTTTTAGCTTCAGGACCAGAACCAACAAAACAAAACAAAAAACTTCATTAGGAGTAGCTGCTTGTTTTTTTTTTTTTTTTTAAAAGAAATAGAATTATCTGTCCTGCAGTTGGGTACTACATATTCCATTTCCAAGTTCAAACATAATTTGTTATTATTTTTCCACAATTATTATTTTTTGGATAACTTTTCTTATAAAATATTAAAAGTAAATACCTGTTCTTTCAAGAAGGATCATGTTTGTGGGTTTTTTTTTTAATGTTTTCGTCATTTTTGCTTCCAATGCTTTTTTTGGTCCATTGTGGGGCTTAACCTTGGGTACTGGGTGCTGTCCCTGAACTCTTTTGGTCAAGGCTAGTGCTCTCCCTCTTTGAGCCACAGTGCTACTTCCAGTTTTTCTGGTAGTTATTTGGAGATAAAAGATTCTCATGGGACTGGGAAGTTGGCTCAATGGTAGAGTGCTTGCCTCACATGCATGAGGCCCTGGGTTTGATTCCTCAACACAACATAAGCAGAAAAAGCCAGAAGTGGCGCCATGGCTCAAGTAGTAGGGTGCTCGCTTTGAGCTGAAGAGCTGAGGGACAGCGCCCAGGCCCAGAATTCAGGCCCCACGACCAAAAAAAAAGTCACATGGACTTTGTTGCCCAGGATGGCTTTGAATTTTTATCTTCAGATCTCAGCCTCCTGATTAGCTAGGATTACAGGTGTGAGCCACCAGTGCCTGCTGCTTTATAAAAATAAACCCTTCTTTGAAAAAATCCCTTGTGGGGCTGGGAAGGTGGCTCAGTGGTAGAGCGCTTGCCTTGCATACATGAGGCCCTGGGTTCGATTCCTCAGCCCCACGTAAGCAAAAAGTAAAAAGCTGGAAGTGGTGCTGTGGCTCAGGTGGTAGAGCGCTAGCCTTGAGCTGAAAAAGCTGAGGGACAGTGTCCAGGCCCAGAGTTCAGTCCCCACGACCGGACCAAAAAAAAAAATAAATAAAAAAAAATAAAAAATCCCTTGTTTGTTATACAATAATTTAAAAAAAATTAGCAACCAGCCTATAGATCCAAAGGAAAATAATCAGTTCTTTCAGGATTCAAATATAAACTTGCTGTTGTATTGTTTATTATATTAACAGACTTTAGTCCACCTAACCTGTAACACAGACATCTTGAACAATTTCAATCGCCAATAAAGAACTATATCATTAAGAAACAGTGGGGTATTTTTAAGGAGTTGCAAGACTTACCATGAGTGTAAACTCTTCAAATAGTGCCACTGGTGATACTCAAAGGTAAGCCTCCAGTCTCTTTTTTTTAGTTGAAAAATGCTATTCGTTGCAAGGAACAAGTAATTGTGACTGTCAGAGCTAATTGGAAGAATTTTGATGGAAGCATAAAGGAAGTAAAAATATCTTGAAATGGAGCAAACAGGATGATGGCTTATAAACATAGCTCTGGGTCCAGAGATTCTATAGGGATTATTATGCTTCTTTGTGAACTTTATTAACTCTGTGTATGTGAAGTTTGTCCTGAGACTAGAGCTTTGGTTGTTCTTTTCCATTACTCTAAATCTTTTACTTGTGTCTCTGCTTATTTCCACTTGGGTTTGGCCATTATTTCATTTTGCCATAATGTCTGTGATTCTAATTTCTCTTGTTCATCTCAGTAGCCCTAATTGCTTCTGCTTAAGCATTCTTTTAGTTTTAGCTCTACTGTTAATTGCTCTTGTACTTTATCTCTCAGTTTACATTTTGAGAAGATGCATTTAATTGCATCATTTGAAGGTAGAATGAGATTTTTTTTTCTGTTGGCCATGGGGCTTGAACTCTGGGCCTGGGTGCTGTCCCTCACCTCTTCAGCTCAAGGCTAATGCTCTACCACTTGAGCCACAGCACCACTTCTAGTTTTCTGGAGGTTTATTGGAGGTAAGAGTCTCATGGACTTTCCTGCTTGGCTGGCTTTGAACCGAGATCCTCAGATCTCAGCCTCCTGAATAGCAAGGATTACAGGTGTGAGCCATCAGCGCCCAGCTTGCTTCATCTTTTTTGTATCATAGATTCCTTTATACCTTTGAGTAAGGTGATTAATTTTAGTTCATTCACCTATGGTAGGTGGAGTACAGTATTCTAAGGTATTACAAAACTGGGCCCTTGAGGAGAATTTAACTTTCTATTAAATATAGTTTTAAAAAAGGTAAGTACAGAAATTGAACCTATATATGTAGAACTTTTTTTTGTCAGTCGTGGGACTTTGAACTCTGGGCCTGGGCGCTGTCCCTCAGCTCTTCAGCTCAAGACTAGTGCTCCACCACTTGAACCACAGCACCACTTCTGTTTTTTTGGTGGTTAATTGGAGATAAGAGTGTCATGGACTTTCTTGTCTGCACTGGATTTGAACCGTGGATTCTCAGATCTCAGCCTCCTGAGTAGCTAGGATTACAGGCGTGAGCCACTGGCACCTGGCTATGTAGAACTTTTATAGTCACATAACAGAAAAATTCTGCTAAATCTAAAATAATTGGGGATTATATTCTGTATATTTAATTCTGTTTTCAAAATAATTTATTTAAAAGATATTCTAGGGCCTGGGAAGGTGGCTAAGCAGTATATTGCTTGCCTTGCATTCATGAGGCCCTGGGTTCGATTCCTCAGCACCACATAAGCAGAAAAAAGCCAGAAGTGGCGCTGGGGCTCAAATGGTAAAGTGCTAGCTTTGAACTGAAGAGCTCAGGGACAGGGCCCAGGCCCAGAGTTCAGGCCCATGACCGAAAACAAACAAACAAACAAACAAACAAACAAACAAATAAATAAATAAATAAAATCTTTTAAAAAAGATATTCTACAAGCCAGGTGCAAGTGGCTAATGTCTATTATCTTAGCTACTCAAGAGGCTGAGATCTGATAAATGTGGTTCAGAGTCAGCTTGGGAAGTCAAATCCATGAGACGTTTATTTATTTATATTCTTTATTTGTTTTAAATTTATTCTGTAAACACTGTATAGAGGAATTACAATTACATGGGCAAGATAATGAGTACATTTCTTTTTATTTTTTTGTCGGTCATGGGGCTTGAACTCTGGGCCTGGGCGCTGTCCCTCAGCTCTTCACCTCAAGGCGAGCGCTCTACCACTTGAGCTACAGTGCCACTTCCAGTTTTTTGGTGGTTTATTGGAGATAAGAGTCTCACAGTCTCTCCTGCAAGGGCTGGCTTTGAACCTCGATCCTCAGATCTCAGCCTCCTGACTAGCTAGGATTACAGGCGTGAGCCACCAGCGCCCGGCAATGAGTACATTTCTTATCAAGCATTGTAGCCTCCTCCTTTGTTTCCCCTTCCCATACCTTCCCAACCTCCCCCTACCCCGCCCAGTTAACCAGCAAAAAGCTGGAAGCAGAGGTATGGCTCAAGTAATATATTACCAGTGTGAGGAGGAGATTGCTGAGGGATGCTGAAAGGCCCTGAGTTTAAACCACAGTAATGGCAGATACAAACTGCAGAAGCATCATGAGGGTTGGGAGGGGATAGTCTTTTCTCATACTTAATTTGGCAAGGATAGATCTAGATGGTATACATGTTTGAATGTAATCCTACTTCTTAGAGTTTACTGCCAATAATATTTTGGGAAATATTTGTCCAGACTTTTTCCTACAAAAGTATTAATATATTAATGGTACAATAGTTCACATTAGTTTCATTCTTTTTTAGTTAGGAAAGGGAAAATGACTAGAAATCTTTCATATTATTAGTGGCTACAGTATTCTTCATAATTCTAGAATTTGAAAAAAAATTATTTAAACTACCAGTAACATATACATTTGTCTTTTAACAGATTCTAATTCATATCATGGAATATGTAGTATTTGTCTTCTTTCACTGGACATATTCTTGAGCTTTATCATGTTGTAGCCTGTATCAAAATGTTACTTCTTTTTTTTCTTTTTTTTTTTTGTCGGTCATGGGGCTTGAACTCTGGGCCTGGGCGCTGTCCCTCAGCTCTTCAGCTCAAGGCGAGCGCTCTACCACTTGAGCTACAGCGCCACTTCCGGTTTTCTGGTGGTTTATTGGAGATAGGAGTCTCACAGTCTTTCCTGCCCGGGCTGGCTTTGAACCGCGATCCTCAGATCTCAGCCTCCTGAGTAGCTAGGATTACAGGCGTGAGCCACCAGCGCCCGGCTAAAATGTTACTTCTTTTTATTGCTGAACATTCTATGGTATGGATATACTACATTTTGGTTATCTATTCAGTAGTTAGTAGGTGTTTGAGTTGTTTCCACTTTTTTTTTTTTTTTTTGTCAATTATGGGGCTTGAACTCTGGGCCTGAGCACTGTCCGTCAACTCTTAAGCTTGCTCTACCACTTGAGCTACAGCACCACTTTCGGTTTTCTGGTGGCTTATTGGAGATAAGAGTTTCATGGACTTTCCTACTGGGGCTGGCTTTGAACAGCGATCCTTAAATCTCAGCCTCCTGAGTAGCTAGGATTACAGGTGTGAGCCACCAGGCCTCTGCTTTGTTTCCACTTTTGACTTCTATGAACATTTGATACAATTCTTATGTCAGCAGGGGGCCTGTGGCTCACACCTGTGATCCTAGCAATTTGGGAGGCTGAGATCTGATGATCATGATTGGAAGCCAGCCTGGACAGGAAAAGCCATGAGATAACTCCAATAAGGCACCAGAAAACTGCAAGTGGAGCTGTGGCTCAAAGTGGTAGAGTTCTAGCCTTGAGCACAAAAAGCTCAGGGACAATGCCTAGGTCCTGAGTTCAAGGCCCATGACCATACCCCTCCCCCCAATCTTTATGTTGACATGTTCTTTCTCTTGTTGAGTTGATTCTTTTTTTTTTTTTTTTTTTTTTTTTTTGAGTCCAGTAGTGGGGCCTAAACTCTGGACTTGGGCGCTGTCCCTCAGCTCTTCATCTCAAGGCTAGCACTCTATCACTTGAGCCACAGTGCCACTCCTTTTTAGTCAATAAGCCTGGCATGGTGGTGCATATCTGTGATCCCATCTATGGTATAGCTTAAGTGGGAGGATGCCTGGCTTGAATGAGACTTGGAGTTTAAACAGTTCTCATTAGAGGAACTGTTATCTGTGCTGAGGTTTGAATTCAAGTCCTTATGCATGCTTAGCTGGCATTCTGCTGCTTGAGCCATGCCTCCAGACTGGCTTTTTTCTGGCTATTTTGGAGATGTTGTCTCTAGGACTTTCCTCCCCACGCTGGCTTCAAACCTTGATGATCTGGATCTTAACCTCCTGAATAGCTAGGATTTAGTGTGTGTCACTGGCACCTGGCTGGAGGGTCTCTCCCAACTCCATTGTCTGATATTTTTCAGCATTGAACACACATTGAATTATTTTCTTCAGAATGTCTACTTTTATTTCCTTTAATTATTTCTTTTCTTCCAGAAAGGCATTATAGGTTAAAATGACATATCATGGAGCCAAACTGTGAAGTATGAATTCAATTTGTCTAATATTAGTCCTGTTAAGTAGGGCAAATGACCTTATTTTCCTGATTTGTAAATCAGGGTCATAATGGTATCTCTCTAACAGGTATCTATCTAGCAGTGTTAAAAAGATTGAATTTATGAGGCTGGGACTGTGGCTTAATGGTTGAGTGTTTGCCTACCATGCATGAAGCCCTAGGTTTGATCCCTCAGCAGGTACCATATAAACGAAAAAGCCAGAAGTCGTACTGTGGTTCATGTGATAGAGTATTATCCTTGAGCAAAAGAAGCTCAGCGACAGTGCACATGCCCTGAGTTCAAGTCCTAGAACTGGCAAAGAAAGAAGATTAAATTTATATGTTTAAAATGCTTAGATGAGATTTTTCTCCCTCCCTCCCTCCCTCCCTCCCTTCCTTCTTCCTTCTTCCCTTCCTTCCCTCCCTCCCTCCCTCTCTCCTTCCCTCCCTCCCTTCCTGACTCCCTCCCTTCCTCCCTACCCTTCTGTCTCTCGTGCTTTCTTTTCTTTTCTTTTTCCATTGGTCATTGGTCATGTCTTGAACTCAGGACCTGGGAACTGTTCCTGAGCTTTTTTGTTCAAGGCCAGTACTCTACCACTTTGAGGCAGAGTTTCACTTCTAGTTTTTAGGTGGTTAATTGGAGATAAGCATCTCAGAGACCTTCCTTGTGGGGCTTGCTTTGAACTATTATTATCAGACCTCAGGCTCCTACGTAGTTAGGACTACAGAAGTGAACCACCGGTGCCTGGCTCAGATGAGTGTTTGTAAAGCAATATTGCTTTTTGTTAGCAATTTAGGTTATGGTTATTATTATTATTATTATAATTATTTGGTAGTGGGGTTTGAACTCAGGGCCTAGGTGCTGTCGTTGAGCTCTTTGCCTCAAAGCTAGTCCTCTACCACTTTAACATGGTGCCACTTTTGGCTTTTGAGTGGTTAATTGGAGATAAAAGTCTCCTGGTGACTTTTATGCCTGGGCTAACTTTGAACATGATCCTAAGATCTCAGCCTCCTAAGTAGCTAGGATTATAGGTGTGAGCCATCAGTGCCTGGTCTATAATCACATTTGATAATTCTTTCTATAGATTTTTTTTGTTTGGTCATGGGGCTTGAACTCTGGGCTTGAGAGCTGTCCCTGTGCTCTTCAGCACAAGGCAAAAGCTCTACCACTTGAGCCACAGCACCACTTCCTGTTTTCTAGTGGTTTATTGGAGATAAGAGTCTCACGGATTTACCTGCTCGGGCTGGCTTTGAACTGTGATCCTCAGATCTCAGCCTCCTGAGTAGCTAGGATTATATAAGGTGTGAGCCACCATTGCTGGGCTTCTATATCGACTTTTAACCTCAGTGGTCTTCTTCTTTTTTGTTGTTGTTGTTGTTGGTTGTGGCGCTTGAACTCTGGGCCTGGGCACTGTCCTTCAACTCTTCAGCTCAAAGCAAGCACTCTACCGCTTGAGCCACAAAAAAAAAAAAAAAGTAGCATCTCATTTTGTGTGAGTAAACAGAGGATTTTTTTTCTTTGGCGATCATGTGGCTTGAACTCTGGGCATGGGCGCTGTCCCTCAGCTTGTCCTGTGCAAGGCTAGCAATCTACTACTTGAGCCACAGTGCCACTTCTTGTAAACTGCTGATTTGAACTGTCAGAGCAGTGCTTCCTAGCCTCAGTTTTGTGTTGGTCTCTTGTGTAAGGTGTGTAAGGACCAAGGCCTTACCCAGTATTCCCACTTCCAGCTTTTCCTGTTGTCTGTCTGTAGAGGACTTTGTGTATTTATGAGTTTTTCCTGCCAAAAGTTTTTGCTTTTGTATCTTAGTCATTCTCTGGCCTCTGAAATCTCAGTCATATGAGTGTAGCTCATGAGGACAGCCATAATGTGTGAATTTGAAGACACTGTTCTTAATGGCTTGCTCAGCGAGTAGCATCTTTTGCAGTACAGCTCCAACCAGAAGTAATGGAACGCAGAGGGAGTCTAAGATCCAGACTGTTACAGAGAGGTTATTTCTCTAGATACAGACAAATGCATCTCTTGTCTGGGACTGAGACAATGTTCATTTTACAAGCTTTTCATATGATTTTGATTCCGATGACCCATGAGCCACTGTTTTGGAAAACAGTATCATTCCCCAAAGATCGCATGTAACAAGAGGGTATCAAAGGACCTCAAAGGAATTAGGGGCTCTAGTATTTATTTAGTACCAGTTTTCTTTTTTTTTTTTTCTTTTTGTCAGTGGTGGGGCTTGAACTCTGGGCCTCATTGACCCAAACTCTTCAGCTCAAGGGTAGGGCTCTGCCACTTGAGCCACAGTGCCACTTCCCATTTTCTGGTGTTTTTTGGGAGATAAGAGTCTCATGGACTTTCCTGCTCAGGCTGACTTTGAATGGTGATCCTCAGATTTTAGCTTCCTGAGTAGCTAGGATTAAAGGTGTGAGCCACTGGCACCAGGATACTTAGTGCCTGTTAGAACTCTGGCACTGAGGGCTGGGAAGGTGGCTCAGTGGTAGAGCGCTTGCCTTGCATGCCAGAGGCCCTGGGTTCGATTCCTCAGCACCACATACGCAAAAAGAAAAAAGCCGGAAGGGGTGCTGTGGCTCAAGTGGTAGAGTGCTAGCCTTGAGCTGAAGAGCTGAGGGACAGCGCCCAGGCCCAGAGTTCAGGCCCCACGACCGGACCCCCCCCCAAAAAAAAAGAACTCTGGCACTGAATTTGGCATGCAATAATCTTGTTACTTTAACTTGTGCAGATTCCATCCAGTGTCCTTTGGCTGAATTGACTTTTTAGGAAAACATTTTTTAAATTTTTTATCTTTATTGAAAAGATGATGATCTGGGGTATACACTTACATAAGTAAGGTAATGGATACATTTGTTTTTAAATAGTGTTAACCCATCCCTATTTCTCCATGTTACCCATCCCTAGTCCCCTTCCCCACAGTTGTAAGGTTCATTTCCAACTTAGTGCCAAGTGAGTATTAATGTTGCATTACTTCATCCTTTGTCCTGCTTTTTCTGTGATTCCCTTTCTTTTCCAAAGAATGAATAAATTTATATAAAAGACACAAGGTACAGAAAACTATAAGAGGAAAAAAATAATAACTACATACAAGATATGAAAAGAGCCTCTTCTTTCTGATTCCTGGAGTTCATGTTGTTATGTTTCATTATATGTGGTCCTATGCACTTAGCAATTTGGGGTATTGAGAGCTTGTTACAGAATATCATAGACATATTGTAGTTCTTACAAATGAGGCAAACCATGGGTCATTTTTAAAATTATTGTGAAAATGCTGTACAGAGGGGTTACAATTACATGGGCAGGGTAACGAGTACATTTCTTATCAAGAATTGTTGCCTCCTCCTTTTTCCCCTTCCCATCCCTACTTACCCCCACACCCCTACTCCCCCACCCCCACACCAGCCAAAGTTGTAAAGTTCATTTTTCAACATAACGACTTGTACATATCATTGTAGCAGTGGGTCCTCCTGTATCCAGAGTTAAATGATTTGTTTTTTCCTTTCCTCTTCACAAATTATACCAACATCAAATAGAGTGAAAGCAGGGGTTATACTGTGGGGGAGGGACGTACAAAGCAATAAAGAACTCATCTTATGTAACAATCCCAAGAAAGGAAAAAAAAAAACATTTGAATCCTTATCTTGGAGTCATTTTGCATAACATCAACTTTTCTGATCTTTTCTGCTCGTCTACCTCACCCCAGTTAAAATGGCTATAATCAGGAACTTTAATAACAACAGATGCTGGAGGGATGTGGACAGAAGGGAACCTTACTGCATTGTTGGTCTGGTGTAAACTTGTTCAACCACTTTGGAAAGCAGTATGGAGGTTCCTCAAAAGATTCCACATAGAGCTTCCCTATGACCCAGCAATCCCACTTTTGGGCATTTACCTAAATGATCACAAACAAGGACATTCTAAAGCTGCCATGGGTCATTTTTAAAATATATATTTATTGTAAGATACATGGGTCAATATTTAATAGAACCAGATCTCATAGACTATGAAATAATTCTCCTATAATCTATTAGTCTCAAATACCCAAGCACCTCTTTTTATTTATATAATACACATACTGAAATGAACTCCAAAGATATGGAAATAACTATCTTTTTTCTTAGTTTTTTTATTTATATGATGACTCTGTGTTCTTTACCTTATAGATAGTGTATTCACATGAACATCTGTGGAAAGGGAGGGGAGGGCATAGAATCTGAGGGAAAAGGGTGAAAAAGTGTGGCAGTGGAGTGTACTAAACATGGATGAAAGCCAACTATGCAACTCGTGGGTGCAGATAGAAGAGAGGGAATGGGAGAGGATGAGGGAAACAGATGATACTCTATGTAAGGAAATGTATTTATTACCTGGTGAATGTAAATGTAATCCCACTGTATATCACCTCTAAATTAACAAAGTAAATAAAAAATGTAACCAATTGCAAATATTAAAAGGTGGCAAAAGCAAGGTTCATTTCTGTCATCCTTGCTACTCAGGATGCTGAGATCTGAGGATCACTTTTCAAAGCCAGCCTGGGCAGGAACGTCTGTGAGACTCTTCTGCAATTAGCCACCCAAAGAAGCTGAAAGTGGAGCTGTGGACTGAGTGGTAGAGCACTAGTCTTGAACACAAAAGCTCAGGAACAGCACCCATGCCCTGAATTCATGGCTCAGAACTCACACACACACACACACACACACACACACACACACACACACACACACACAACATGGCAAGAAGTGTATCATTAGATTTTTTGGTGGGGCCACCACCCTGCTTTGACCATTTCATGGTCTCTTCAGGCTCCTGCTCTTCACCTCTTTGGACACTAGGTGGCAGTGCTCCCCCATAATAACCCAATGGCACCAAAGTTTAGGGGCTTTTCTGAAGTCTCTCCAGGTGGTTTGCTCATCCTTACATCACCCAGATATAGCAAGAATCCTGTCAAGATGGCTTAGTAAGAATCTCACCATCAAAACATGATTCACTTTAATATCTTCTTAAAGAAGATTTTTGAAGTTCTGTGCTAAGAGGAGCAAAGACCAAATATATTTCCATCTACCACCCGTCAATTCATCCATCCATCATCCATCTATCTACCCATCCATCCCTCATCCATCTCTCCACCATCTGTCCATCCACCCATCCATCCATCATTAATCCAATCCCATTTACTCATCAGTCATCCATAATCCATTCACCCATCCAATATCTACACATCATCCATCCACCCACCCAATCTATCCATCTATCATCCATGCTCATCCATCCACAATCCACCCATCCATCCATTCACCCACTCAATTCATCTATCATCCATCTTTCTACCCTCCATCCCTTATCCTCCTCTTTACCATCCGTTCATGCATCAATTCATCCTCCATCTGTCCACAATCCATCCATCCATCCATCCATCCATCCATCCATCCATCCATCCATCCATCCATCCATCCAAACTTGGAGCATTTCTTTTTCTCAGAAAAGTGCTATATGAATTTATTTTTTAGGTATAATATGTTAAAGATTCGTGTCATTTAGGAGAGAGCGTGTTGAACACTTCACATCCTCCGGGGAGATAATTGGTATCTCTCTAGGGACTGGTGGGGTGAAGGCTGGGGATGGTGGCAGGAAGCACTGGCACACCAGCAACAGTTTTAATTAAGTTTTTTTTTTTTTTTGGTCAGTTGTGGGGCTTGAACTCTGGGCATGGGGATTGTCCTTCAGCTATTCAGCTCAAGGTGAGCACTCTACCACTTGAGCTACAGCACCACTTCTGGCTTCCTGTTGTTTCATTGGAGTTAAGAGCTCACGGACTTTCCTGCCCGGACTGGCTTTGAAACGTGATCCTCAGATCTCAGCTTCCTGATTGGCTAGAATGGAAAGCTTGAACCACCAGTGCCCAGCTGCTATAGATACTTTTTCAGAAAGTCCTTGCAATTTTGCCCAGTGTCAGCCTCCGACTGAGATCCTTCTACCTATGTCTTCTCTGTAAATGGGATGACAGGTGTGCCCTGATGTGCTCAGCCCCTCTCCCCTTTTGCAGATGGGTTTCAGGAAGGAATCTAGACTCACTGCAGTCATGTCCTTGGCATGACCTTAACTAAGCTCTGCTTATCTTGCACCTCTGAATTTGGATTCACCATCCAGCCTTCTCTTCCCAGAGAGGTTGTTCTGTGAGGCTAGGTGAACCCTTAGGGGTTTGTTTATCCATGAGGAGTGCTGAGCTCCAGGTCACAGCACTGATCTCTAGGTGTATAGGTCCTGTCCTTGCTGGAGTTGGAGTAACACCATCTTGTAGCAAGTCATTACTTAGCTGTTGGACCAGGTGAACTGCAGCACACAAGACCTCCTTCCCTTGGCTGGATCCTGGGTGACAGCAAGCAGGGTGCAAGCAGGCCATCCCATATTCCACCTGCAGCTACTCTGCGGGCTTGACACTAGGTGGTGCTCTGACCTAGATTCTGTTAAAGACAGAGTCACAGGAGAATTTAGGGGTGGTAGTATATGTGTGTCTGTCTTCCAGGGTCCTCGTGATGACTCTCTGGGTGGTACAGGCTAGGGGCTCATAGCTGTCTCCTGCTCTGTAAGTAACCCCTACTAAGACGTCCAGTCTGCCCCTTTGGACCCAGCTCACAGGCCCCCAGCTCTGTGCAGAGCTTCCCAGGAAGTTCACACCACGGTCTGCCCTTCCACTGGCAATGCATACAGGGCCTTGGGCTTACCTGGATGGCCTTCCAAGTGGCTCTGTCCCGGGGCATCCTGAGGATCTGCTGAAGGTCAAACCCCCTGCCCAAGCTCAGGGCTACTCTCTGACTCACCAGGCTCCCTGGGAGAGAGACTGGCTGCCTCAGACCAGGCAGGCCCCAGGTTGTGGCCATGGCAGGGGGAAGGACCCAGCCACAGGGTAGAGGCCTGTGCTGCCTTCTTCACTGATGCCCCGAACACCTGGCTTCACCATTGCCTCTGGCCCAGCCCCATTTCCTCTGGGTGTTGTCCTGTCCCCTTTCTTCACCTTTGTGGTGGCACAAAACCATTCTTCCCGTCACCAGCATCACCAGTGAGGGGCATGTGACCTAAGCCCAGCCAATCACAGCACTCCAGCCCCTCTCAAGAGTGATTGGGGACTGGGAAGGTGGCTCAGTGGTAGAGTACTTGCCTAGCCTGCATGAGCCCTGGGTTCCATTCCTCAGCACCACATAAACAAACAAACAATAAAAAGAGTGGTCCAGGAGGTGGGTGTGTGCCCAAGAGGAGCCAATAAGAATGCCTCTGCAGACCCAAGGTGGGCCAATGGGAATACCTCTTGTTCACCCATGGAGGGCCAATGGGCATTTCTCCTGCAGACCCAAGGAGGACCAATGGGAATGCTTCCTGCAGACCCAAGGAGGGCCAGTGGAAATGCCTCTGCAGACTCCAAAGCTCCTGCAAAGACAGTCTGGGATTCCAAACTGCTTGGTCCATGCTTGCCACGAGTCAGACCAGTGGCAGTTGGTGTCATGGCTGAGGTTTGAAGGTGGGAACTGAATCCCAAGTGAGGAGAGTGGGTCTGTGGTGTGGATTAATGGAACAGAGTTGGTCAGGTATGGCAGGAGGGCTCCTGAGGTTGAGGTTCACCTAGGTCCTGCTCTCTGATCTGGCATCTTCTGCCATGGCCTGGTGCAGCAAGTTTGCCCTTGACCTTGAATGCTGGAGAAAGAAACTTCCATGTCTTCTAAACCAGCCCACCTCATGTATCATCATGGTAGCTCGAACCACAGGAAACAGTCCCCAGCATCCGTAAGGGAAGTGTAGATAATGTGAACATAGAGCTGTAAAAAACCCTGGGGGAATCTCTGTCCAAGGGAGACTGGAGGAGAGGGAAGAAGACTGCTTTGTTCTCTGCCAAGCTCAGGCTGGACTTTCGGGGCCAGCACTCCTCTCCAAGGGTGGTCTGTGGAGCCATGGAACCTTCCAGCAGGGCTGGTGACAGTGGCCTTTAGATCCCCCCTCAGCTGAGGTCCTCTGGTGCCTGGGGGATGGGCCCCAGCTGCTTGACATCCTGGGAAATCTCAGCCTGCACTCAAATCCTATATCCTATTTATATCGCTGGGAAGGTAATTTATGCACTCATGTAAATTCCTTTTTACTGCTGAGTTTTGAGTAACAGGTGTGTAATTATTTCCAGCTTGCCTTTCAAGACAATTCTAAACCGCGGGCTGTTAAGACCTTAATATTCTTCAGGGTTGCCAGGGATGGTATTTTTCCTGGATCAAATTCATCCCCCCTGTTGGGGCTGACATTATTGGGTTACAAATTTTGCTTCAGGAGGCTGGAAGGCTTAGCCGTGCGTGTGCGTGTGCGTGTGCGTGTGCGTGTGCGTGTGCGTGTGTGGGTGGGTGTGTGTGTGGGTGTGGGTGTGTGTGTGTGTGTGGGTAGGTGGGTGGGTGGGTGGGTGTGGGTGTGTGGGTGGAACAGCCAAGGCTGGCCCTGGCCCTGTGTGTATTGCTATTTTTTATTTTTGCAGCCTGGTCTCTTCTTTATTGAGTCATGGATATTCCTTGCAGACCTACTATGAGCACAGTTCTACGAGGATTGTGTAACAAGTGCAGCAGCTAATGAACCTTAGGGAAGATTAGTTGTGGGCACAGAGGGATGGGGACGAGTCCTGAGGCTTGAACTCAGCGCCTGGGCACTGTCCCTGCAGCTCCTAGCCTGGCTGACCCTGGCTGATGTCTTGGCCTTGGGCTTCAGGGTTCTCAGCTGATAGTTGAAATGATATGGGCCCAGACAGTTGGCGTCCAGCCCTGCCCCGCTTCCCAGGAGCAGTGGGGCATGGGGCGTAGATGCTTGCCAAGGCAGCCCAGCTGGCTTCCAGACACCAGCTCTGCGGTGGGCTGGGCGTGGGCCACAAGACCCAGGTGCCCCTTGGGGAGTCTGGGCAAGGCCTGAGTCCCAGTCCCGAAAAGGCCCAGGGCTGACAGCTTGGCCAGCAGCCCCACACCATGGGCAGGCAGTGGAACCTGTAAGAGGCACGGCCTAGAGGCGGAAGTGATGGTATTGGAAAAGTGGCCTAGAGACCCCATGCATTTGAGTCGTGGCCTAGAGGGAGGAAGTAAGAGCATTGGGGTCTAGAGAAGAAAGTAAGGCCATAGGGGTGTGGCCTAGAGAAGGAAGGCTAATGGGGGCGTGGTCCACAGGGAGGAAGTGAGGTCATTGAAACTTGGCCGGGCAGGGGCTGTTAGGGGCCTGGCCCTGCTTTTCCTCTGTCTGTCTCCAGTGGGGGTGAAGCCATTTTGCCCCACCTGGTGATCTCCACCAGGTGTTCTACCCCTCCACAACCCAAAGCAACAGGGCCAAGTGGGCCAGAACAAAAAGAAACCTTTCATCCTGTAGGCCAATTGCCTCAGGTCTTATGTTACAGATGGGAGAATGAGGAGCACATGGGATAGCATTGGATCAGGGTGTGTTTTGGGATACACACATACAACATGCAAGCACACGCAAACACATGTATGCACACACAAGCATGCACACATGCACATGAGCATATATACATCCATATACACATGTGCACAGACACAAACACACATACAGTTCATGCACACACATGTACACACACGGAGGCTTGTTTCCTCCCGCCCCTCCCCCCATTTCCATGTTTCCCTTCAGCTCCTTGTCGGTTGCATTATCAGGAACTGCTTGATAAAGGAACTCTGTTGGATGATGACAAAAATTGATTTCCAATTCCCTGCAGAATGAGTTCATCATCACAGTGGCACGAGCAATTTAGCTTAGACTCCAGGCCTGCCTGGGATTATAGCTCACACTGACAAGTCAAGCCCCTGGAGGGTTTTCCTGTGAAGCCCCAGGAGGATTTTGACAGGGAGGGGAAAGAGACATTCTCAGAGGGGTTTGTGTGGGGGTGTGGCCAGAAGGGCATTGCTGCTTCAGGGCCCCTCTGAGGCCACTGGTGGGAAGTAGTCTCCCAGGCTGCCTTCCATGGAGCTGTGGGAAGTTGAGTCCTGCTCAGCTTGATCACTCAAATGTGCAGCTGAGAGAGAAAGGATCAGTTTCTTCGGTATAGGAAGCCCTCAGATGGTGTCCGTGGAGGGTTAAAGGAGGTTTTCAGGAGTTTGGGAAGTGGCCTGCATGGCCTGGGCCACTGACTATGACAGGCCAGCTGATTGGTTGAGACCCCATCTCAAAGATAATTGGAGTGAAGAGAGCTTGGGTGTGGCATGAGGCCCTAAGTACAACCTCAGTATGGCCCGCAAAACATTTCAGACAAGCCCATTTAAATGTGTGTGTGTGTGTGTGTGTGTGTGTGTGTGTGTGTGTGTGTGATTCTGCTCGCCCTGGTGCCCTGTAATCCTAGCTATGCAGGAGGCTGAGATCTGAGGATCGAAGTTCGAAGCCATCCTGGGCAAGTAAATCCATGAAGTTCTTATCTCCAAATAACCACCTAAAAGCCAGAAGTGAAGCTGTGGCTCAGGTGGTAGAACACTAACCTTGAGCAAAAAAAGTGAAGGGATAGCACCCAGGCTCTGAGTTCAAGCCCAAGGACCAGCCAAAAAGAAAAAAGAAAAATGACTAATTCTCATTGTGCATCAAGTGACAGTTGCTTCAAAGCCACTTTTGTTGGGCCCACAAATGAACTAAAAGTGGGGGCAGAGTCTCATACCTCTAACTCATGTTGTATGTGTCTCTGCTCTGAACCATTTTTCCAGCCATTGCTTTGCAATCACTTTAGGGTTCAGGAAGGACCAGACAAATTGATAATTTGACAAGGGATGAAGCCACCACTGAGGGCCAGCAGAGCTCCTCAGGACAGATCACCCCACAGGACACAGGATATGCTCATCCTGACCAGCTGAGACAGCCATCATGCCTCTCCAGAATCCACCAGAAACAAGGACCAGAATGATCACCACCTAGGCCACACAGGGACTGGTGGCCATTTTAACTTGGCATACCTTTGTCCTCAAGTCTCCTTATTTTTTATTTTTTGCCAGTCTTGGGGCTTGAACTCAGGGCCTGGGCACTGTCCTGGAGCTTCTTTTGCTAGTGTACTATAACTTGAGCCACAGCACTGCTTTTGTTTTTTTCTGTGTATGTGGTACTGAGGAATCAAGCCCAGGGCTTCATGCATGCTAGGCAAGCACCCTACCACTAAGCCACATTCCCAGCCAAAGTCTCCTTATTTAACTGAAGGCAAATGTCTGTACCCCAAAAATAGCTGATGATGTGCCCAAGCTGTTTTCCACCCCATCGCCACCATGGAAGAATTGTCCTTTACATGCCCCTCACCGTGTCCCTTTATTTGGAGTGGAGCTCTTGTGGTTTGGATCTGGGGTGTAAAACACTGGTTTCCAGAGGACAGCTAGCCCAAACCAATCAATGGGTGGGTGGATGGATTGGTGGTGATAGGCTCCCATCTTAGTAGCCAAGGTAGTGTGGTTGTGCCACCTTATTTGCACTGATTAGGTAGATGCATGATTGGAGATTACCACATAAATAGATACTATGATTGTAGCACCCAACATTCAACAGTTGGTACTCCATGTAACAAACTCCCTGCCCATGATGCAGGGGGTGAACATCTGCTTGGATCCCTCCCATCCTGCCACATGTGCCGAGCTCTGGGGGCAGTGAGCAGTGAGCAGTGTCAGTGTCTGTCTATGTCTCAGGAGAGCCAAATTCCTAACTCCACCACCCTAGTGGCTGGAATTGCAAAATTACAGGATATATGCATATATATCTACATATATATGTATGTGCCATATACATATTTATGTATATATATACACATATATATGTGCGTATTTGAGCTTCAGTTTGTGGGAACAGCCAAGACCAGTTACTGGATGATGGAAGAGTTGTGTTGGGGGCAGGGCACCTATGGCACCTTCTTTGTCCTGTGGCCAGATATTCCCAGGGGCTGAGACCCCTACTGGGCTGTCACTTGGAGCCACTGCTGGTCTCCTTCCCATGGGGGATTCTGCAGGATGTTGTGCCCCTGTGTATGTACGTAGGGATGGCAGTCATGCTGTGGTCTCCTGCCACTCATTTATGCTCCTCTGGAGCCTCCTTTCCCAGTGTGGAGAGCCTGAGAGAACTCGTTGAAGTCAAAGGCACTTGGACTAATGGCATAATTGCTCTCTGAAACCATTTGCAAAGTAATTATTGACTATTTTTAGGTTGATCTAGCTTTTTTTTTTTTTTATCCCCACTAAGTAATGAAGCTTTGCTTGGGGTGATGGGGTGGGGAGCAATCATATACACACACACAGTTAGACAGAACAGAGGTCCACTCTTTGCCACCGTTTTCTTTTCTACCTGCTTTAATGCAATAGCAGAGATGAAACAGCACCCTCCCCGCCCCCCCAGCCCCAAGCCAGCGGGTGAGTGAATGGGCCCCTGGAGACCTCTGTGTTCTTAGCCCTGCTAAGGGACATTTTTGGTATTAAGATGCACTTTCAAGAAACAGCAGCTGGAGAACTTGCTGAGACTGGCAGTTCCTGTAAGGACAGGAGGTCCTTGAGGCCCCGAGGTTAGAGTAATGAAACCCAGGAATTTTCCAAGTTGCTCTCTTGAGACTCTCCCTCCCCCACCAGGGGGCTTCCTTCTTCCTCTACTCCCCATCCTTCTATGCCCTGAAATCCTGTCCTTCATTTGCTCGCTGCTCACAGCAAGCTAATGGAGACACATAGTACAGTATTCACATTTAAAACATAGTTATTAGTGCTCCATTAGGATAAATGAGGTCTGTGGAAAACCAGCCCATGCATTTCGGTGTCTGCTTAGTGTATCCATTGTGCCCGGATGGGGTCCTCGGAGCCACTGCCCGGGGAGAAGGGGTGAGCTCTGCCCAGAAGAAACTCCATGTGCAGGGGTTGGTGATGGGAACCAGGGTCACACAGGGGGGCTGAGACTGGGGTGAGCTTGGTGGTCAGAGCCCATGGCCGCAAACAGCTATCAAGGAAGATGGTCACCTTTTGGGGAATCAGAAGTGCTCTGACTGACCCATGGCAGTGGGTCAGGAGTTAGGAGAGTGTGGCCATGGAGTGACAGTGGGTATAGATTCTGGAGCACCGTGGCCATGGCAGTTGGTAGGCATCATCCTTCACAATGACCAGCAGGGCCCTGGCTCCTCACATCCGAAGAGCCAGGTGCAGCTGCTCATCACCTGACCCCTCTTGAGACCATGGATCACCACCTGACCTCTCCTAAGACCACGAACTGTCAGTCCACTTCTGAAGCCACCTTTGGCCAGTTCTGAACGTACTGGTGACCAGGCCCTGCTTTGCCTCTGCTTGCCTCCTCTCCTCCCGCCCTGATTCTTTCTGTTGAACCTAAAGCAAACATCTCTCTCCAAAGATGGCCGAAGACATACAGAAGAGCTGTCATTATCCATTACCTGACACAGACATCCCTTTTCTGCCCTTCGCTACATGTCTTTATTTGGCTCAGAGGAACTAGTGGCCCTATGGAATGTGGGGCTCCTGGTGCTGTGGTTGGGGGGCCCTGACTCTGGTTTAAGCACTGTGTGACCTTGGGAGATCCAGGGTCCAAAGTGACCTTCATACTTTATCCTTTCTCCTCCCTGGGAGCTCACGGAGCCGCTTGCTGATGGTGCTAGAATGGGCTCAGCCTGTCTCACTGCTTATGGTGACCCATCCTGAGGAAGAGGGGGGGGAGGCAGGTCTGTGCTTGATAGCACTCACCAGAAATCCTAGCACTTGCAAGGCTGAGGCAGGAAGATCAAGAGTTCTAGGACAGTCTGGGCTACTTATGAAAGTCTGAAACATCCTTCTGTCAGGGAGTCAGCTGAGCCTGCCTCTGGTCTGAACTATACAGGATCCCTCAGTCACTGGAGCTTTCCTCCTCCTCCTCACCTCCCTTCTCCTGCTCTTTGTCCTCTTCCTCTTCTTCCTCCTTCTTTGTGCCAGTCCTGGTGCTTGAACACAAGGCCTGGGTGCTGCCCCTTAGTTATTTTTTTTTCATTTGGTCAAGGATGATGCTCTACCACTTGAGGCACAGTTCTACTTTCAGCTTTTTGGTGGTTAATTAGAGATAAGTGTCTCATGGACTTTCCTGCCTGGGCTGGCTTCAAACCGTGATCCTCATATTAAAGCCTGCTGAGTAGCTGGGATTACAGGTGTGAGTCACAGGTGCCCTGGCTGTGTTTTGACATCTTAATGGAGTTGGTAGAAGGGTACTAACTACTTTTTCTTCTGATTTCTGAGTTTGACACTTTTAATATTCATTAAAAATGATACGATTTCCTTGTTTCTGCATCTCTCCTGCCTCAGGGGGTCTATTTGCATTTGTAAAGTTCCAGAGTCCTTGGCAGGTTTCTTCCATTTGGAAATAAGGTGCCAGGACCGTTGTTGCCCTATGTAAGTCCCACATGTAGCCTCAGCTCTGAGTTATGACTCAACAGCTCCATAAGGAGTAGAAACAATTTATAATGATGAGATTTATCATGGAGATAAATGGCTACCACTTGTTAATGGTGAGATTGATTGCTGTAAAATTTATCTGCTCAGTGTCTTTTGTTAGTAAGGCCAGGGAGATTGCACAACTCTTAATCCCTTCTCAAAAAATCAAGCTGTCCCCTATCCTCAGTGAGGAGCCCAGGGGAGATGTCCAGGAAGAACATACATCGATCAAGACTTTCCAAGGGTACCTTAAGTTATTATTATTATATTGTGGTGGTACTAGGATTTGAACAGGGCCTCGCCTGCTCAGCAGATGCTCTACTTGAGCCATGTCCCAGTTCTTACTGCTTAGGTTAAGGATGGGGTGTTTACTTTTGAAATAGGGTCTCATGTTGCCAGGGCTGGTGTGAACTTCCTATTTGTATGATACTCCCACATGCATAGCTGCCACTACAACCTGCTTATTGATTGCAATTGTGTGTGTGTGTGTGTATCTGAGCTAGCTTTAAATTGTGAGCCTCCTGATCCCTGTTTTTCAAGTAGGAGCCAGATCCCACCCAGCTGTGACATCCTGGATGGATGAACCCATTGGTAGAGTCAGAGCCCTCACAATCCAATCACTTATCAAGGCCCTGCCTCCTGACAGTTCATTCAGCTATGATGTCTGGTGGATGAGCCCATAGGTGGAATCAGAACCTCTATGACCCAATCATTTCTCTCATCTCCAGATGGCAGCAAGCTTTCAACCCAGGAGCCTTTGGACCCTATTCATGCTTCCCAGATGAAGAAGATGACATAAAGGGATGGCAGAGATGTCTGGTTGCAGTCCTAATGCACCAGTTGATCAAATTAAGAGGACAACAGAGATAGGGACTCAGAGCTCTAAACCCAAGGAGTGGAAGGATCTATCCTGGAACCATCCACTAACAGATTTTGGCTGAGTGAGAAGTTAATGTCTGCAGTGCCTAGCTGCTTTTATTGGGGATAGAATCATGCATTTGGGGCTGTAACGGAGGTGGGGGGACCTATGGAAGATGAGGCATAGAAAACATTCCACCTGCACATTGCAAAGTTCGGGCCAATGGCTCCTCTTTCTCCTCTCACTGAGAGTCAGCCTTTGGATGGTCGGCTGGGGAAGGAATATCCAGTGTCACCAAAAGGCCAGAAAATCCCCAAGCCAAATCTCCTCTATCAGGTTGATTATTTTTCTTCCCATAACTAGTAGCAGGTATTTGGCTGTGTCCATTAAAAGCCATTTCATGTTCCCTTGACAAAGGAGATTTTTATTTAGTGCTGTAAGATCAATAATGAAGCATCTCATGTGAACTATTAAAATGGGAAATGTTTGCTGGGCTGACAATTGTGCTATCAATACATACCGAGTAATACATTGAGGACAGCCAAATGGACCAATAGCTCTTATGGAAAAGGCTTAGCAGGGCACCCTGGCTGGGACGCAGCTGCCGTGCTGGCCTTCGGGGCTGCATTTGGAAGAGTCCTCCATAGATCCCCAGCAGTCCTCCATCTCAAGTGGGGTGGGACATGGCTTTGGCTGCCTGAGCTGCTCACACGCATGTTTTCCATGTGGTGGAGAGCTGTGTAGAATAGACTCCTCTCCTTGCCTTCTCAGGGAGGCCTAGAGCAGTTTCACTCTGGACTGCAGTGTCCATCTTGGCCCATGCCCCTAGACATGATGTCCTGCCTTCCTGCCCCTGTGCTCAGTGCCTGGGACTCCAGACCTGCAGACCCTCTGCCCCCTAACTTCCCACCAGTCTGTCATTGACTTGCCTCTGAATCTATAGGTTTTGTCTCCTAATTCTTAATAAAATGTTTCCAGGACTTTTCCTCCACTTCTGTCTACTGAACACCATTTTTTGTAAACCCTCTTCTCTATCCTCCTCATCACCACTCCCACGTCCCCTCCCTCCTCTCCCAGTGATAGGGCTTGAGAAGTCCTAGCCCTGATTGTTTGGTCAACTTGACTGGATGGAGAAACTTGGGGGAGACTGGGGAGGCTCACTTCTGCCCATGTCAATGATGGATTTTGAAATGATCCAATCATATCAGGGTGATGATCGTGAATGGATTCATCAGATCATGATGTGATCAGTGTACATCTGATCATCAGTGGATTCATCGGATCATGATGTGATCAGTGGATCTGATTATTGATGGATTCAGGATTTGATTAGACCCTTGGGAGCTGGTGGAAATGACGGGGTCTGGGTGGAGGAAGTGGGTGGCTGGGAATGTGTCCTTGGAAGCTGTATCTTGCCTGGCCACTTCCTGTTAGTCCCATTGAAAGACAACCTATGAGGAAGCTGAGACAATAGCAAATCAAAACCTGGCAGGGCTTCTGGGATCATTTAACCCCTCACTCCAGAACTGGGATGGGAAGAGCAAGAAACACAGGTGCGAGCTCCTTCACACCAAGGCACCAGCATATGCCTGCCTGTCGCTGGAGGTATTTTTTTTTTAGACACAATCTCATGGGGAAGGCAGCCTGTGCAGTCAGCCACAGAATCTGCCTCCCAACGTGAGTGCAGCCTCTTTTCAACTCTGATAGCAGCTGACAAGCCAGAGGAAATGGTTTCCACTTGTCACCAAACTTAAGGTCAGGGAGGTGGTACCCTCAGCCAACACCCATTGTCTCTGCTCAGAAAGCTCTCTGTACATCTTCAGTAGGTGCTCCAAAGAGACACCATGCCACAGGCATGACCATGTCTGCATCCTACCTACCCACATCTGCAAACAGCTAGGTACAAAAAAAAAATAAAAAACACCTGGAGAGAGACAAGCTGAACAACATGGATGGGAGGGCCAAGAGGAGACAGGAGGTGAGTCATTAAGAATGTGGACCAAACTCTGCAAGTTTTCAAAGGCACGTGGCTCAGGAAGAGTGGGTGAAGACCTGTGGCCTATTTAGATGTGCTTTAAATGTAGCTGTTCCTCCCATTCACTCCAAGCTTCAAATCTTTACCATGAGAAACACAACAGAAAACTACCCAGACTCATTAACATGCAATCAACTGGGAAGCAAAGACATGCTCTTTGCCATTGCAAACAGGTGAAACATAAACTGGCATATTCTTTTCCAATCTGAAGAATTTTTCCTTCACACACAAACTAGCCATGAAATATGTATGGGGACAATTCTGTACACACACAAAAATCCTCGATTGAATTTATGGGCAAATTCCAAGGAATAGTAGGTCAAATGATCAAATAAGGGAAATAATGTTAAAAACAAATATCCCCAAACACATACCACCTTTCCTAAAGTTTCACATGCTCCTGTCATAGGGATGAGGATGAATGCAAATACTGCAATATTACAAGTGAAATGGATTAAAATCAGCTGTTGTCAGATTGGGGTGTTGTAAATGTGATCTATAAGGAATCGCTAAGAGGAAGTTATACAACATGGATTATTTCCAACTCCAGAAATAAGCAACTTGGGTTTTGATTTTTCCTTTCAGGGCAGACACAGTTCACCCTTTCACATTGTAAATCTCACTAGGGCTGAATAATGCTCTCACAAGATCTGACAAAGAAAGAATCAGTCATGTCAGACCAAAAGGCTTCCTTCTGTCTGCTCCATGCAGCTTTCTTCCAATAGGCCAACAGGAATGTAAAATCCTGTTCTCAACTATCCATCATGCTCACCCCATCTTTCAATTAATGACACTGCAATCAGATCGATAGAATGCAAAAAGACCTTTGCATTTCTATACCTAGTAATTTGCTGAGTAACTCCAGCCATAAAATGTGACTTGGGGGAAAAAAACCTCAAGGAAAATGAATTTTCTCTTGACGTAGCAAGCAATGACTCTGACCACATGCCCAGGTTCTTCCTTCAGGCCAGGTTCATCAGCATGCAATGATGGGATGCACCTGGGGAAGCAGGATACTGTCCATGTGGGAGAGCTCCCCCCCCCCCCGACACCAACACATGTCTGGTCAACTGGGTCATTTCTCAGGATTGGGGAGCACACTTCCTGGAAATGCACATTAGAGCATCTGGGAGGAAAGCCATTGTTCTCTTCCTCAGCCATTCCTGAACTAGCTCTTGGTGGTCTGTGGCATTCTGTCTGCACAGAAGAACTGGGGAGCCGTGCTGAGTTTAGCTACACTATCAAGTACTGATGGAGCGAGGGGTTCTGCAGAGTAACAGACACGCCAGCCCCACCATGTGTGAATTGTCTGTGTTGAACTCCGCCACCGCGCGCACTGGGATGGTAAAGGATGAGTTCTCTGTGGTGGGCCTGATGCACAGGAGGGCTGGTATAAGATGTCCCCTGTCCTCCAGCACTTCTTCATTTTGGTGTTTCTGGAGCTTTCAAACAACAACTTTAATCCTGAGAAGTAAAATCTTTCTACTACATTGATTCGATAATACAGTTTGGCCCACCACTAGATAACAGAATGAATATTGGTTATATTGCCCAATGTACCAGTGTTTAAATATCAATTCAATCATACACTAAATTAGCACTTTCTTTTCGCTGGGTCTGGGCCTTGGCAGTCAGGGCCTGGGCACCGTCCCTGAACTCTTTTAGGCTGGTGCTCTACCACTTGAGCCACAGCTCTACTTCTGGAATCTGGTAAGAGTCTCATAGACTTTCCTACCAGAGCTGGCTTCAAACTGTGATCCTTATATCTCAGCCTCCTGAGTAACTAGGATTATAAGTGTGAGCCACCAGCACCAAACATTAATTAGCACCTTTGAAATTCAGATTTGATTGAATGGTTCATTAATCAATTGATAGCTTGGCTAGGCTGGAGATTTAACCCATACTAAGCAAGCACTCTACCACTTGTTTGACATAAGGTCTTCCCTAAGCTTACCTAAGCTAGCCTCAAGCTCACCATTTCCTGCTTCTGCCTCCTAGATTGCTGAGATTACACACATGTACCACCACACTCTTGATGAACCTTGAGTATTTTACTAGTAAGGAAGGAATATGCTTACCTCAAAAGCTACTATGAAGGTTGAAAGAGAGAATGCATATAAAAGTATCATGTAATGGCTACCCCTTTCCTCTTCCAATTCTTAGATTTCCACATATAAACCAGCAATTTAAAAAAAAGGTAACCAAACCATGCTGCTTAAATGAGATGCTGCATATAGAACACAATGATCAGTCCAGCACTATACAACCAAAGGGTAGCATCACTATTGCCATACACAGCCAGCAATGTTTCAAAGGCTGAGTGCACCAAGGCTCCAGGAGTGACCATGATGTCCTGCATTCAATCCTAAGTTCCACTTAGCTCTGATCACAGCATTTGTAGAAGACATAAAGGATGAAGTCTATGGCCCATGACAAATCACATATCTCAGATCCACATAGGAAAGAAATATCCATGGGCCCTGGGACAGACAGGCCATGGACAGTCACATCACATGCCTTCCCATGAATCCCAACAACATTTAGACTGGACAAAACATGAGGACTTAAGTTCTGCCATGGAACTAATAAGAAGAAATCGAGAATGTGCCATGTGCTGTGGAGGCCCTGGCCACTTGGGGTTTCCTCCACCAGGGGTGGGGAGCTAAGTGTCCACTTCATAAGCACGTGTCCCTCCATGACACAGCCACCAAGAGCAGGGCAGGTGGGATGTAGAGAAAAGGAATTTTTCTACAGTGAAAAAAGTTAAATCATACAATGAAAATGATTGCACAGCATCATGTGAGAAAAACAATGCTACTCTTGCCATCACGTTTATGGTAATTGGTGTTTGACATCTGTACCACCAGAAGCATTTTTAAAGGACTCTTTTTATTGTTTTGTCATAATGATCATTACCTAATGAAATGAGACAATGCATGAGAGAGCTTAAAATAATCACCACAAAATACCATGCTTTATGAAGACATCAAGTTCATTACCTATGCCTGGTTGATAGAAAACACGGGGAGGCTTTTAGAAACTGAAAACCTATTAAGTCCGCCCGTGATGGGGAGAGGATGTCTGCCATGCTCTCGGGGAGAGAAGAGCAGCTCCCACTCACGGGCTGTGTGCACCTTGCCAGGTAATCTGTGCCATGCGAAGTTTTGTGTCTCACAACCCCTCAGTCTTCACAGCACCCCTCTGCGGTAGGCGCCACTGTCACCATCACTGTTTTTGCAGATGAAGAGATGGACGCCCTGAGAGGTCAGGTGAGTTGTCCAGGATCACAAAGACAGCATGCAACGGGGCCAATGTCAAGTCCAGACAATGGACGCCCAAACTGGGCATCCATGCCTGAGTGACTGGTCACCCTCATCTCCCTCTCAAGTTCCTTAGATCCTTATCAAACTGAACTTCAGTACAGAGTGCTGATGAACTATGCCACATGGCCTGTGAATGGACTGTGGGAAGAAGAGAGAGTCTACAGAGCCAAGCCACCAAAGGCAGCCATGTGAGTTCATTCATTCATTTGGGAATTATCACTCTCTCGGAGTGGTCATTTTCCTAGCATCATCCCCACCTGTTTATCATTTCACTACCATAACATGTGGCTGCATCCAACCCTCCCAAGGGCCACATGTTCCATCTAGTGCTCGGGTTTAAATTCTCTGTAGCAAACGGAAGCTTGAAGGAATTTTCAAGTTCACCTCCATGTGGGCTGAAAGACGAACCTACCCAGCTGCCAAATGATTGTGCAGGTTCTCTGCTGGCTTTGGGTATGCTAAGACAGATGTGTAGACTTGCTGGGTCTCAGGGTTGGCCACACTGGCAAAGGCGCTGAAATTGAATTTTAAAGGGTTGTGGTTGGGGCATAAGATCCCACCTTGAGACAACCAGGAAAGCTAGGAGTCAAAGGGGTTAATCAAATCAAAATCCGCAGGTGGGAGGTCAGGCTGACAAGAGCACCTACAAATTCAAGTGTGACGCGCCCAGAGGAAGCTGGGGCTCACCTTCAATAAGCCGGTGAAATGAGAAGCAAAGCACTTGCAAGAGAGAAAGGTGGATTGCTTGGGGGCAGAGGGGCAATGCTGTGCGTGCAGGGACAAGTGGCCAGTGCACGGATGCTCAGCCAGGGTTGTGGTCAAAGCCCACAGATGCACCTGGGCATTTTGTTTGCAGAAATTCAACTGGGGTTTACATTTCCATAATACTATACAAGTTAGCTTATCATAAGTAGCCCTGCCAGGACCAGGCCTGCGCCCCTGCACCAGTCCCATCCTCTCTCCTCTGGAAGATGGCCGTGTTCATGGGGTTGCCCTGCAGAAGGTTGTCATGATGATCAAAGGAAACAATATCCTTGGATACCCAGAGGTGTATGGCTCATTTTAGTGCCCAGAATGTGAAGCTAAACCCTTAGGTCAAAAGTCCACCAAAGAAAAAGAAAAACACAGAATAAGTAGGAGTTTCTTTCCCTTAGGTGTGCACTATAATGGGAGTTGGTGTGCTGAGTTCAGTTTCTCCTCCTTAATGGTTTAGAAGTCTGTGCTGCCATGCCACAGAGCTGGGACCATGCTGGAGCCATCCGGCCTGTAACCCCAGCCCAGGTGCCCCTCTGACGCAGGGGTGTGGCAGCTCCAGGTGCTCTGGGTGCACACAGCAGGCTCAGGACGCCTCCCTCCAGGCATTCTCAATTGTTTTACATTCCGGAAGAACTGCATGAACTCTTCCAACAGCAATGTTTTGTTCATTCTGAATACCAACAGACTAGGAGCAGAGGGCTCTGCCTGGGCAGACAGCATTCAGAGAAACCACTTCTCCCCCCAGGGTTCCCTGGCTTTTCCATGCAATGATACCACAGTCATTTGCTACTCAAGGACAAAGGCTCCTCACCCCTTTTTAGAAGAATCAAGGACTTGAGCTTGCTGAGAAATGTCCTGACACTTGAGTGACACCACCAATTCTTTTGCTTTTAATTTGAAGGTTGTTTTTTTGTCAGTTGTGAGGCCTGAACTCTGGGCCTGGGTGCTGTCCCTCAGCTCTTCAGCTTGAGACTAGAGTTCTACCACTTGAGGCACAGCACCACTTCTGGTTTTCTGGAAAATAAGAGGTAAGAGTCTCATGCACTTTCCTG
Source organism: Dipodomys merriami (assembly GCF_024711535.1). NCBI lineage: Eukaryota > Metazoa > Chordata > Mammalia > Rodentia > Heteromyidae > Dipodomys > Dipodomys merriami. The sequence goes on along the minus strand of NW_027203068.1, from coordinate 420 downwards.
CCTGTGCTGGCTTTGAACCACGATTCTCAGATCTCAGCCTCCTGAATAGCTAGGATTACAGGTGTGAGCCACAGCACCCAGCTTTAATTTGGCTTTTTCAGGTAATTCTCATAGTTTTATCCAAGTGATCTATGGACTGTGACCCTCTCATTACCTCCTCCTAAATAGCTGGGCTCCACCGGCGATACACCAGAACCTTTCCTAGAATCCTTGTCCATTTAGGTTTCCAATATAAGTTTTGTGAAAATAACTGAAGCCCATTTCTTTTAGATGTCTTCTTTAGTTCAAATTTCTTACTATTTGCATGAGCCTACCCTCAAATTAGCTATGCCAGCCAAGATCTTTGATGTGCCACATACACAGCTTTCAGGCTATAATCTAAAACATATGTTGCACAAAGGAATCTATTTCTTCATTGAT